>NC_051177.1:171548044-171769943 GCF_013339695.2 Rhipicephalus sanguineus
TAAGAAAGGTGTAACAAATGTCGGCAATTATAGGCTCGTCATTATGCAGAAAATCACAAATAATTTAATTGATTGTGTTGGCCAGTGCCTAGAGATTACTAAATACACGAAATGAATAAGCAATCAACGACCATCAGACCGTTATGAAACATATGCCACACCACGTTGAACTCAAGTTTACGCCGCCAGCAAAAGAACGACTCTAGCAGCCTTTCACAGCAGCCCGGGTGTAACCCCTTCTCTTGAGTGCCTTGTCTAAGACTACGATCTTAGTTTTTTTTTTCTTGTTTCCCGGTTTACAGATCAGTATAAGGAACCCCGATGAGTTTCTCCTGCTCCAGAAAAGGGTGGCCTAGCGAACACCGGAAAAAAACACATTCTTCCCTGCTTCCTTGAGCTACACGGCCGACCGCATGCGCATCGTTTCGGAAGACCCACATTAGCTTCGGCGAGACGGCATTCTCCGGTTACTTCGTGTATCTTGCTCCCTCTCGCAGCACTTGCTTCCACGGGGCTCCCTTTTTTCCTCTCCACCTCGATCTCACGTGCTTTCGCACATGGTCGTTCAGCTGAATGAGTCGGCTGTCCGAGTGCCGGGCCGGAAGTGCCGCATATTCCCATGTGTAACGACAACTCGAGCTAAAGCTACTCGTTGTAATGTGCATTACGACGGGAAGCCGTAAATACGCGCTTTATTGTTCACTGTTTCATGTAACGCTTCATTATATATATAATTTGAGATTATGATGAACATTAATTGCGTGTTGAAGTACTTGTAGTTTCAATGAAGCACATAATGCTTCGCAATCACGAAGCACTGCTTCGTGACTCGCATAGCTATGGTCGATAACATTCATTGGACACTCAACAGTGAGACTTACACGGGACATCGCAGTCGCATTTTTGAAAAGGGCGTTTAAAAACGAAACACTAGAGAGTTCTGCGAGCTCGCAACTGTTACAATGAGCGGATTAACTACCCGCTCTGACAGTGGTTCGCGCATACTACATCGGAAAGTGCGCACAGCCATAAAGTAATAGTTTAGCATAACCGATTTGAAGCCTAATAGGTGAAAGATCATTAGGTTCTTAGCAGTAAAGTGTCGATTCGATCATCGGCATTGTTTTAAATGAGTACCCAATCTGCAGTAGTGGACTTGTTTTCGCATGTACATGACTTGCGTCTAGAGAAGAGAAAGAGAAAGCGCACGGAAACATGTACTGGAAACGTTAACAGGCTTATGATTAGAAATTGTGTATTTGATTTCTTGGGTACCGAAATCACGTTCTTGCAATGTTCGCAGCGCACCCTGCCAACGCCTTTCTTTTTTTTTCAAAAAGTGTTGTTGTGCGCCCCTCTTCTGCCGCAGTTGAGACAGCGGACATTTGGAGCCACTAATGTTTAAATCTCACGCGTAGACAATGCCCTCCATCTTTTGAAACCGTCTAACTAGCACACTTCGTCAGGAACGCAATTTCATCGCCATCTCTTTCATTTTCTCTCGCTAGATTTTTTTCCTCATCTTTGCTAAGTGTACTACTTGCCACCACTTCACCGATCTCATCTGAGCAAATGTGCTCCAGACTACACCAGAGTATTGATTCCACTGTTTTTAGGCCACTGGCCGCCCTCTAAATCTTTTGCGGTGTTTCAGTCCGCGGTCTAATGTAATGAGTCAACGTGAAAGTTAACTCCGGTGTACAGCACCAGTACATTAATAGCCTGCACCCACGGTAATTACGATCATCGAAAAGCTTCTGTGTTCTTTTTGCAGCCAGTGTTCTCGTGAACGTTGATATATCGGCAGACCAAGGCCACTATGACTATTGGGAAGCTGCAAAATTTTCCTTTCAGCCTTTGCTGGTTTTCCTCTCCAGGGGAAAGCTCCCACAAGGGAGACGAGACATCCTGCCACACAGCGAGGAAGCAGTGCAATTTACGCTATGTAGAATGCAAAAACGCACGCCTGCGTCTTGATGACTGATGCTCTCACCATTAGTGACCGGTTGAGCCCGGTGACTGTTCATGTGACGTCTGCGGATCTCCCAGTTACTTGTTTCCATGACCTTCTTGACACATCTTTTTTCAAAGTAAACGCCTAACACCATAACAGCTTCAACATGTTCGATATTCCCTGGCAGCAGGTTCCTGGAGCTTCCGAAACGCAATGCTTCACCTTTGGTTTTGTTTAGGAAAGCAGCGGAGAAATCGGTCTATTCTACACCTCGTCATAGAATGTAGGATATCTAGACAAGTCAAGAGAAATTACCGAAGTATCGTCCTCGTAAGCAACAGATTTGAAGGTTTGACTGCCTGGCATCGCGAAACTTGCTCTGCGCTCAGCTTTACCCATGAGGGGTTGTAAAGACAAAATGAAAGGATGGCTGATCCCTCTGTCATAGGAATCGATATAACATGAAAGCGAAACGTGTCGTCACAGAAGTAGTTGAATGTTTATAGAGCATTGCTATATGAGAGCTTGCACGATGTCTACTCTTGTATGGCAGATATAGCACCGCTTGATGTGGGCGCACTTACGCTGACGCCTAGTGGCACATCTCCATACCGACGACTAATGCCCATGATCATGATTTAACCCTTGCAGTAGTTGAAGTCCTTCACATATACGTGGACACCGCATATGATGAATCCCGCGCAAATATGACATCAAAAAACGCATTAAAAACTGATACTCGATATGCACTCCTTCAAAACGTTGTGAAAAGCGAGGAGAAACGCTACGGGCGTCATGTCTTCCCTTCAGCCTGGCCGTTAATTCTCACAGGGCGAGCGGAGAACGCGGTGCGACAGCTAGGCGAACGTCGAAGAGCTATTTTTCGATTTGGATGGATCCTATGAGCGAGGCTTGCGCTAATGCCACCACCTCGCGGTATGTTAAAGCGTCGACGAAATACACTTCATTGCAAACGCGCCCAATGAGACGGTCGTAGCAACGGCGCGTTTATTCTTTTAGGGGCGAAAAGGGAATTTTTATTTTTCCTCTATAAGTACAAGCCACTGGTTCCACACAAAGTACGGTTCCACAATCGATTTGACACTGGGTTACATCGGCACAGGTTCCACAATAAAGTCACACACAATGTTTCACATTTTCACAGTCAATGTTTTAGCGCTCATCACACCACAAGACATGGCAGTGGGATTTATGTAGTTCGTAGACCCTGTATGGGGCCACAAGTGAGCGTAACTCTGTTGTTGACAATTTTAACAAATGCACATGACCAGCGTTTCAAGAATTCTTCCTCGCCCAAGAGGAAAAATTCTGTGTCCAAGTGATCTAATACAATATTATACATTCGCATCAACAGCGGCCACTGGTTTTGGTGAGCCTTTGCCTGTTTGACTGCTAATCTCCTGTTTTCCCACAACGTAAACATTCCGGCGGCCAACACTAGTCGTGCCAGTGCGCCGTTGGGGCACCTGCCTCTTTTAACAAATCTTTCTATACCCAACGGGTGGTACGCCTTGTCCACGAGGGACCAGAAAACCTTGGCCACGCGGCAGGTTATCAACGCGTGTTTGTTATCTTCGTGTTTATGGCAGTGCACGCACTGCTCCGAACGAACCTAATGCCACTTGTACATCCGGTCCGCCGTAGGCAAGACGGACCACCCGAAACGCCACACCACATCCTGAATGCTGCCAGGTAGCCAGCTAGGGGTCAACAAAACCCACGGAAACCCTGGGTTCTTAGCCTCGCAACCAGAGTTTACCAATAACTCTTGTGCTAGTTCTGTATTTCGGCACTCCAGGAGAGGAGTGTCCAGGTTCAGTTGGGCAATGCGCTTGTATATTCCGATCACATGCCTGTAGAAGGGCGTCGGGTTTATCGCCTTCGGCCCCGGTGGCTGCGTCTGTAAAAACAGACGGCTCTGGACTCCCAGGAAGTACGTCGCCAGTTTCCTGGCGGGGTGCTCCTCAGGTAACTGCAAAACCCTGAGGGTCGTTTTCAGAGCGTAGGTGTCTGCCAAGACGACGGCCGAAGGGATATTCCACCCGCCCCTCTCGCGAGGCAAGCCTAACTGTTCGTATTTGACCAGAGGGGTCTTTGAGTTCCAGAAAAACTTTATGAAGTGAGACTTTACCTTACGTGCAACCTGATAGGGCATAACTAATGAATTGGACAAGAACCAGAGGCGACCTGTGAAGACGCCCATGAGTAAGTACCGGCGTACATAATACGGGAAGTGAAACTCTAGGGCCCTGGTGATCTGCTGTTTTAGCGCCTTCACCTCCTCCTCCCAGCTCTCGCTGGTCGCACCACTGGCCCTGTAGCTGATCCCTAGTATGCACACGCTATCTACCACGGCGATGCCGTGAAGACTTGTTAGTGGAGACCTGTGAAGACATAACGATTTACACTTGTGTAAATTAAGTTTTGCCCCGGAAAGCTCCGCGTACACGGAAAAAACCTTGAGGACAGCAGCGAGGCTGTCCTCGTCTCTATGGTATACCGTTATATCATCTGCATAAGCAGTTACTTTAACTGTGCCGCTACCTGGGGTCTGCAACCCAAGGACACTTGGGTGCTTTTCTACCTGGGTCAGGAAGGGTTCTATCGTCAGCGCGAACAACAGGGGGGAAAGGGGACATCCCTGTCTCACGCCTCTCGTCACTGGAAAGGAGGCTACGGTTTCATTATTTATGGATAGGTCGCTATTTATGTCATTGTAAAGTTCCATTATGAGATATACAAATTGTCTAGGAAAACCAAACGCCAGCAGGGTGGCGAATATAAACTTATGCTCTACCCTATCAAATGCCTGTGCCTGGTCCAGGGAGGTGAGCCATCCCCTCGCTTGTCTCTGTCTCGTGTAATCGATAATATCCCTGTTGAGCATGTTCAGGGTCTGGACATTACGGCCCACCACTGAGCACGACTGCCAAGACGTGATAAGCGAGGGCATGACTCCCTGTAGACGCAGGGTTAAAACGGTAGTTAACATTTTATAATCTGTACCTAATAAAGTAATCGGGCGCCAATTACGGGGGTCCTCGAGACGTTCTTGCGTCTTTGGAAGCAGGATAATCCTGCCGCTCTTGAATGACTGTGGCAGCGTGTGCCTACTCGTGAATACATTCAGGACCTCACACAGGGTGGGTCCTATGACATCCCAAAATGCGCTATAAAATTCGACAGTTAAACCATCGTTTCCCGGTGCGGAACCTCTGTGGAGGTGGCGCATTGCTAACGTTAATTCTTCCAGGGTGATGGGAGCAACTAAACTGCAATACTCCTCGGGGGAGAGCTGTGGGAGATTGCTTAAAAACGGATGATGAAGGAGTGAATCCAAGTCGAGACGTAATTCACTCATCCCCATGCTTTCAAAGTGTGCACTGAACCTAGCTATATCCTGTTTGCTCAAGTTACCGCGCTCTTCCATCTGTCCGACTCGGATACTGTTGACATAATTAAGTACCTCCGGGTGAGAACTGGGTAGATGTCTGGCCTGGTAAGAGCTAGCCGTGGTGGACGTCAGCGTCCTTAGTCGTGCTAATCTTAACTTTAAGTCATTAGCGTAGGTCTTCATAAGTAGAGAGGTGGGTTCCCCTCTTTCGACTATCCGGATGCGCTGAAGCGTTGCTCTCACGAGCCCAGAGTAACGATGTTTCAACTTTTTTCCCTCGTCGGTACAGATGTCACGCCACACCTGCTTGAGAGCGTCCCAACTGCGGTCGCCCGTAGAGGCTGCCAAACGGTTGCGTAGGCTGGCCCTCGCTGTCTTGTCACTAAAGAGTCTATTGTCCACTCGCCACGGGTGGCGGTATGGTGACCTGTCTTTAACCGCTAAAGTCACTACCACAGGCCTGTGGTCAGAGATGCCTAGAGCGTACGAGGGTGGATCGACCGCCTGACAGTCCACGACTGCCGACCGCAGTGACGACGTCACATACACACGGTCTAGACGCGCCTGCGTACTGGTACGCGACCAAGTATGCTGGAAGGTCTGCCCGTGGCGCAGTACATAAGCGTCTGCGAGGTTGAATTGTTCTACTATTTTCCTTAGTTCTAGACTATACTTGTCTTTTTTTCTCTACCCGGGCCTATTCTATCATTTAAATTATTCAAAACGCAATTGAAGTCCCCTACTAAGATTAAGTGCTTCCTTTCCAGGAGCATCGGGTTCAGTTGCCTGTAAAAGCCAGCCATGGCCGAACTTTTTACCGGCGCGTATATGCTAATGAGTCTAAACTGCTCCGCCTGAAACTCAAAGTCGAACGCTACCATTCGACCATCTGGGTCGAAGGTGAAATGGCCCCCGTTAAGGAGAGACCAATTGAAGACTATTATGGCTGTGCCACACGCTTGGTGTGTGGGAAATGAAAAAAACCCGCGGGCTGAGAACTGCTTTTCGAGTTCCCTGGCTTTGCTTAAAGTATCTATGTTCGTCTCCTGCAGGCATAAAATGTCGCACTGCAACTTTCTGGCTGTTCTAACTACTAACTTTTGTTTCTGTGGGGTGCGCAAGCCCCGGACATTCCATGTGACTATTTTTAGAGACATTTACATTTATCGAGCAACAGAAAAGGACGTGGCGCATTTTTTCTTGCTGCCCCTAATTTATGTGCCTATGCTATTCTAGAAACCATGTAAACACAAGAAGATTGCCGAGTGACAGATTCTTTACTAAGCGATGCGAGAACACGAATTGGTTGGACTAGGAGTGGAACCTAGGCAAACGAAATGCAACAAGTATCTCACTCACTTTATGGTAGGCCCCCGTCAACACCTTGTAGGGGCGGGACTAGACACGCGTCTTGTGGGGCCGTCGTGCATGAGATACCATTATACTGGCGAGAATACCCTATTCTCAGAAAGTAAAAACAGGACATAATGCATCAGTCACTCATGTTTGGGCAGTATGCCACTTCACTTTATGGCAGCCCAACTTTGGACATAAGGTCAGAAACGCGCATATTGCACTTGCACTTCACTACTATTTGATCCCCGTAGAGAAAAAAAAAAAAAAGAAACGTGGCCATGTACTCTTGTCAGGTGTCTCGAGCTGTATGCCCAACTTGATATATGTCGTTCCCGAGCGAATATATCACTATCATATGTCCCTCGAGATGAAACAAACATAAAAACACGTGCCCGGTATCGGGAAATCGTCCACTCCATCACTGCTAACATGACGTTAACCTTATGGCACAGTCAAATACAGTTTGCACTGCGAAATGCACAAACTTGTGCGCAGCAGAATCGGCCAACTGCCTATCGTCACCACCTGAAAGGCAAGTGACCGCTCCGGCGCATGACACGTGGGATACATGACACTTTCACTTTCACGCTACACAAGAATAATTCAATTGATTGATCTTTGTGCACGACTGAGCAATGCCCTGTGTGACAAATTGTTTCTGCTTAATAAAAGAGAGGAAAGAAAAAAAAAAGAAAAACTGGCGCTCATTTGGCGCCGACTTCACGTTGCTTGGTATCCCGGGCACGCTACCGTGCCAATTCTGACAGATCGCTTGCACTAGCATTGCTCGGCTGTGCACTCGTAGCACAGGACACATTCTCGGAAAGGTGGGCGCATGACGCCCTTCATGCTCCTTGATAACTAAATAACAGCATATCTAATGGTGATAAATACCAAAGTGCAATAAACACGTTGCACGCCTTGACAGGACAGATGTAAGATGCCGCGCGCACCGCGTCACCTGGTAAGAACTTTTGTCAGCACGAAACCGACGGGAAACAGCGGCACACTCACGGTGCGGAAAATGAGGTACATTTTTCCGCCATCTGAACCGCACGAGACATCAGTACTATTAAAAAAAAAAAAGGGGGGAGGAGGGGGGAGCGGACACATGTTCACAGCCTAGAATGCATAGTGCATTAACAGCGCTAAACCTTGTTACCACGCGCCTCTTGCACGACCTAGAGACGTTTACAGATATTGCGCGACTTAACATTTCTGCCGGGACGAAAACCCCGCGTGACAATTATTCGAAGGTTTCTTAGGCATATTGCTGGAAATGTTCAGTCAGTCTGCGGCGCCTCGTTGGCGAGGACAGCCTTGAAGACACAGGGCGGTGGGGGAAAACATGGAACGCACCCACCTATCAGAAGAAGTCGCTGTCTGTGTCCATGTCGTCGGCCGCCGGCCGCTGGCTTGGACGCTGTTTTGACGTCGCCTCCTCGTGCTCACTGCCCGACGTGCGGCTTCGCAGGCGCCCCGCGGCGTCACGTCGCGCCTTTTTGACGCTGCGTTGAGGGCGCCCCCCGTCAGCCTTGTGCGCGCCCGGGCCCGAGGGCCTGAGTGACTGGAAGAGAGTTCCACCGTGGGCGGCCTCAGAGCCTCGGCTCCGGCCGTACCGCCCTCGGCCGACGCCTGCCGGCATCGACAACGGTTGCTGCTGAGTATGTTTCGGGGATTCTGGAGATGTCGGTGCGTGCTCGTCGATAACGAGCTCCCCGGGCTCAAGCTCGTCTGACGACGGTGTTCCTGCAGGTTTCTGGGCTTCCAACACAGCCGCCGCCGTCTTCTCTCCTCGGCTTGTCTTCCCTCCTGTTTCGCCATGTTGGACGCCATGTTGAGCTCCCTCCCGGCTACTATGCTGCGCGGCGCCGCCATGTTGCGGCGCCGGCTCGGGCCGCGGTTGCTTCTGACTGGAAATGGGCGGTTCGGTGGGTTTCAGCGCGTCTCCTTCTCCTGGCGCTTTTCTGGACTTCTCTTGCTCGACTGAGCCGCTGACGGACTGGTCGTTTGTGGGCTGCGGGGCCTCCCGGCCGCGCGGCACGTCGTCGTCTCCTGTCTTGTTCCACCAAGGGCTGTGCGCAGCGGTACTGGCTGCCGGCCCCGTCCTCTCCTTAAGGTTCAGCTTCCGCTCTCCCTGTGACCCTTTGCGCGCCTCGGGGCGGTCTTCCTTCCCGACGCCTTGACCGTCCTCGTGGCAGCTCTCCTCGGCGGCCGTTTCGTCAACGCTGGCCCAACTGACTGCGCTGGCGGCGTCGTCTTCTCCTTCGTCGTCGCCGCCGCTCGCGCTTCGTGCGCCGTGTACACCGCGCTTCTCTCCCTCGCCGCTGTCTGCGGCCCTCTCTGCCTCAGTAGCGGCGGCAGCTTGGTTGGGCTCAGCATGGCCATGGCTGCCTTTCTCCTCCTGCCCCTCGCCGCTGCGCATGCTCGCTGGCGTCGGCGCATCTGTCTGTCTGCCTTCCTGCTGCTGCGCCGGTGCCGTTGGTGCCGTAGTGGCCGCAGCTTGCGCGAGCGTTTTTTCAGGGATAGCTTGCGGTTCCGAGCCGTCCTCGTTTGGCTTCGGTCGTTTCGCCGGGCGCAGGGTAGTCAGACGCCTTTGCGTCTGCCCTGCAGCGGTCGCCGTACCGAGTGCCGGGAATTCGTCAACGTCCATTGCCGCCGCCATGCTGTACGAATTCCTCGCGGTACAGTCGACGCTCGCGTGAGCGCCGCCACAGCGTCGGCACGGTTCGGTGCAGGTATCTGTGCGGTGCCCGAAGACGCCGCACCTGGCGCAGTGCGGGGTGTCGCATTGCGCCTTGAAGTGGCCCTCCTGGTTGCAGCGGCGGCACAGGCGACGTACGCCGCGGTACTCGAATGTCGCACGATGACCCCCCACTCGCGCGAAGTTCGGAAGTGGGTTTTCCAGTCGCATGTCCATTTTAATGTACCTTGTTCCTGTGCGGATGCTGGGTCGGTCCTTGTATCGGGCCTCCTCGATTCTCAACGTGGTTCCATACGACTTCAGGCCTGTGACGACCTCGTTGTCTGGCACGTAACAGGGCAGGTACAGACAAGTGACACTTGCCACCTGTCGTGCCACCGGTACTAGTGGGACTGTTCTGGTTCCGAGGCGGAGACCGCCGGTTTCTAATAAAGTTTGGACTGCTGCAACAGAGTTGACGCCGACTTGAAAGTCAAAGCCTCCATGGTGCTGGACACTGTATATTTCCTGAATGCCGACCAGGCCTTCCAAGGCATCGATTACTTCGTCCACCGACGTCCCCGGCGGAGTACGAACGTTGAAGAAGTGTTCCTTCGGTGGCGGCATGGTCGCAACCCGCGTGCCGCCCTCGCGCGGGTACTTGCTGGAAAAAAAACTGAGGTTCTGGCGGCAAAGGGTCCTGCAACAAAGAAACAATTAATACGAAGCTCCTGCGGCACCCGTTCGTCCCTCGTAGTCGTCGTGATCGTAGTAGTGAGTAACAAGTCTTACGCTTTGACCTCCAAGGTGGTGCCGGTGGGAGATTTCTCCTGTGCGTTGTTGAGCAATAAAAAATTCGCAGCGTGCGCGTTAACTAAAAGCCGAATTCTTCTGTCTCTCATTCCCCATTAGCAGCCATTGGCATGTTCCAGTAGGAAACGTTAGTAGAAGTAGAAGTGTAAGTGTTAGCTAAAAGCCGACTTCTTCTGTCTCTCATTGCCATTAGCAGCCATTGTTTACCTCCAAGGTAGTGCCTGGTGAGATTTCTCCTGTGCGTGATTAAACAATAAAAATTTTGTTCAAAACGCCATTGATTGATGAAATAAACCAACGAAAGACGCCAGATGTTTTGTAAAAGCAGAACGAAAGAACGCCAGATGTTTTTCTTAAAGTGTAGTAGTAGTAGTTGTATTTAGCCACCTCGCCCGATCGTCAACGGGCGAGGTGGACCGGCAACGGCGCGAGGACCCTGCCGTACGAGAGTTAAATCACACTAAAAGACATACTTTGCGGGCGATACACTCTAGTGCGCTTTCAACTTTTCGTCTTAATGTACATGATAAAGAAATTATTTCTACGAAAAACGCAAGGCACACCTTGAGCAATATGTTTGGTTCTGGGACGCTAAATGGAACCATGAGGCGATGCGAAGCCGGAGCACTTGCACGATCGCGTTCCGTTGGCTTTCGTTGGGCATGCTACCGACCTCGCGTCGTGGAACGCGCGTCCTGTCTTCCCTCTAGCCTTGCCTTTAATTCGCACAGGGCGAGCGGGGAATGCGGTCGCTCTTGGCGCTCTTTCGCTCGGGAGCGGACTTCTTCCTTGCATTTCACCGATCACAAGTGATAATGAAGGGACCACGTAAACCAACAGTACAATAAAAGTTTGATGTTTAATATACACACGATGTTTCACACTCTTTATATTATGTACTGGGCGCATTTCACGGAAGAGTTTCACGGTTTGCAGATGATTCCCTCCGTAGCTTCGCCCCACTCATCATCATTCACCCCGTGGATATGCTGTGATTTTTTTTTTCGAGCCTGGTGGCACACATGTCACCGCGCCGTTATAAAGGAGACGCTCATAGCATCCATCCATCCATGCATTCAAGCGCACTGAGAGGAAAGTGTGAAAGATAAAAGGCGCGTTCATGTAGCCTCCATTATGTGTTTGGCGGTAAACTGGGCACAGTAGAGAGCCCCGCAATACTCCATTCTGAATAAAAGAACTTCCGGTAAATAAACGTTCACGTGATGTCAAGCACCTGTCACGCACTTAGGTACGTGATCTTTTCATAAAGACACGTGTTCGTGTCGCTGGTTTTCGGTCGAAAACATCTACTTTCTCGCGCACTTCACCAAAGAGTCTGATATCATTGCTCAGCACACGTAACTTTTTAATTAAGAACGACGAACATTTAATTGATGTCATAAGTGGTACTCACAGTAGTAGCGAAAAAGTACTCTTGGTTTTTACAGAAGCCACCTGACTCTCTTGCACAGATGAACGGTAGGCGCGATGCACTGGTGAAAGCGGATATTGTATTTGTTCTGAGGATGTAAAATACTACAGGCACCGTCCAATCACCAGAGGGAGCTGCGTTGCTCGCACTGCCCCGTCCCAAGTTCGCTGACATTGGCCATAAGGGACACAGAGAAAACAGACGCGTGCACGCGTCCCCCCTGTAGCCCGGTTAGATGCCGCCCACTCTTGCAGGGAGGGAGACGCGCGCATCGCGTTCTATTTTAACCAACCTCGTCTCAATATTCCTGTTTTATACGCTAGGTTGTGCGTTCTGGCGCTGCTGTCACAGTGGAACACTCGACTACACGGTACCTATTGGTACAGAAGCTTATTGTAATTACCCCCGAGCTCAACGCCCGCGCCTGCGGAAAGAGATCTGCATCATCTCAAAGCGTTGTAGCAGTGGTACAACAGAAATGTCAAATAACACTTTCTTTCAAGCCTTTGTAGATAGAGGTCTTGATGATGATGGAATAAAAGCTCAGTCTTTGTCAGCATGTGAAGCGGACATGGAGCCTTTCACACATAATAAAAATTGTGACTTTGCGAAAAGATATTGCGAAACGCGCCGCCTACCTGACGCGTATCGGCGGTGGAGGGATGTGCATTCCCTTGGGGGCGTTCATTCACCGATCAATTCTCTAAATATTCTACTTGTACTGTGTGCCGACACGTGTTCGCTGTTACAGGGCTCCTCACCAGGCCCGATAGCAAATTTTAGTCAGACGCTGCAAGTTAAATTGGTTCATTACGAGCTGAGAAAAACAATAATTTGTAGCGGCGCGAAACCATGATGCGAGGAGGCGAGTTCAAACCCTTGCCACACGCCCCGTGTAGCCTTCGCAAGCTAAATCCCTTCCCTGCCCTCTTCGGCAGGGGAGCTGGAGAATCATATGACGCATACGCATGCAAACGTCATGGGCATGCATGACCACGTCCACATGACGCGTCCGAGCCAGCCCGAGTCAGCCCGAGCACGCGAGCTGCGTTGCATGGCCGCCATGACGACCGCTAGCATTTTTTATAGCGGCCTTGAGCGTTGTGTCGGCGTTCTGTGTGGTGTACTGCCTGTTTCTGCGGGACTGGAATGAAAGTTGCGATATTTTTGCGGGCACAAGACTAGCGGTATCAAGAGCCAGTGCCGTATGAACATTTAGGTAGACGCGGGTTAATAAATGAGCCTAATGAGTGATCGAACGCGCAAGAACATTACTTCTGTTTCCAGGGCTGGCGTCTGCTCGATGCGCTAACCATGGGGGCACGAACGCATGCGCACAGGAGGCACATTAGCCCCGCATGGCGCGGCGCTACACGAAAAAAAAAATGAAAAATACACACACATTCTCTTTGTGTGTCTCATTATTTCTCTCAAGTTTTATTCATCTATTCAATCAACAAAGTGCACAAACTACACATGTCGTGTCAAATATTTGTCGCTGTGTCACGTACTACTGCTGGCGATGGCAGAGCAGAGTTGTCTACGTAGAGGACCGACGTCACAGCACTACCGTATACGTAGGGTCATTCCATTGTGTACGTCATCCCCTCACTCTCTGGGCGCGCGCCCGCGAAAAGAAGGGCAAGCAGCATTCAGCTTGAAATATGACCCATTTCCGCGGCTCGTAGCGTTGCAAATTTTGGCAGATTATGCATTGCGCTCATCAGCTCAAAATTGTCAAACCTGGTACGAGGCCCTTTATTAAGTGATTTGTATTGTCGACCACTTGTACTAAACGCATATTCTGCTAAATTGCATGCTATTAGAGCGATAGCTCAACCAGGCGCAAAGGCTAGAAAACGTCTGGTACCGTAAATCTGACCTTCAAGCTCCGCAAAGGTGGTGCCAGCGTCTCTTATGTCAGCAACGCAGAAAATTGCTTGCACATTGCCCGCAATGTGGCGCAGCGAAATTCTCGCTGATAAAAGAGTGTCTCGAGGTGTGCGCCCCGTGTGGGTGTAACCACTCTTTGAAGACGGTAGAGTGTAAGTCGAAACGAAGCGATGCCGCCGTACCGCCATTTTCTTGCCAGCTTCCCGCGTCTCAGCGGCGCCCTCGAAAAGCGGTGAGACACAGTGTGCCTGAGAATGGCAACCCCGTCGTAGGAAACGCCGAAGATGTCTCGCCCTAAAGCGGAGAACGTGCGCATGAAGGCGTCCTAACCAATGCGTTCGCGCCGACGTTTCTCCGGCGCATCAGTGCATTGGTCACGTGCTTCGTTCGACGCGCTGCACGTTTCGTCGAAACGTCAGCCAAAGAGCTTCATAGAAACACTAGTCGCGCTGAAGCAAAAGCGCGCTGGCATGCGTGTTCGCAAGCAGGGACTATGGGCACACTGCGCTTGCATAGGCGACTCCACCATCGCGGCGGCGTTCAGCGCCAACGCGACCGTTTCCGCGTCCCTGGGGTGATAGCGTTTCCTCCCAGACCACACGCGCGGCTGCTTGTGCTAGCATGGTGTCGTCTGCATGCGTTCCTCTGCAACTGCTGGCTGGTTTTCAGACCGTCGAATGTTTGGATAAATTTTTCAGGGCAGCAAACACTGATAAATGCAAACTTCTGTGCGAGGCAGGTCTTGTACAATCGCGCTCAATATGACTTGCAACATGGGAGAGCGTGGCCTCACGAGTTTAATGATTGTGCACGGCGTCCACTTGCTTCATTTCTGTAACTTAATATTATTTTGTTGTTTGTGAACATCCCCCAGTGAGATAACAGTGTTTTGTTGTAGAAATGAGGGCTAGTGGAAGGAATGCGAAATCTTTAAATTCGTGAGGCCGCACGCTCCTGTCTTGCAAGTGATATTGAGCGCGACTGCACATAGTGGAAAAGAACTTGTCTCTAGGACGGAAGCGTGGTGACAAGTCGGCGTCAAAGGCGATGATGTTGAGAGTAAGTAAGCATTTTTACTCAATGGTCTCGTTTTAATTCATTCTGTTTTGTTGTTTTGAAGCTCTCTCGAAACAGATGCGTCACTGATGCGACCTGCGACTGCAGAGCATGCTTAGCAGGATAGTGCAAGCACGCTGTGGCAGTCGCCATGTACGTGCAGAGATATAGAAAGGAGAGGAGAAAGAGAGGGAAGCGTAGGAGAGGAGAGGGCGATACATATCGCGTACTGTCGCAGCGCATTGTCTTTAGGGAGCCTTCATGTGTGCACGCCCCCTCCGTTTTTTAAGACTGGTTACACACTACTACGACGGCGACGAACGGGTGCCGCTGTAAGGAGCTTTGCCCCTAAAAATCGTCAGGAGGTAGGCTGGGTGCTTCTGTTCACTAGCCTTAGCACTGGCCACGAAATGCCTACTCCAAATTCTGCTATTTTCTGTGAGCTCCCGCATGAAATAAGAACTATAATTTAAAACATTCTTGGCGATACTGATTCAGCGTCAAAAAAAGACATATCGCCATTTGGAGACCATGATTAATGGGTGTATGATTATTAAGGCAGGTCTGAAACAATGTTTCATTCCATGGGGGCCTCTCCCATAAAATAACCGTAACACCCTGCACCGAATAAAATTACAAAACGGCTTGTCACGGCGAACAAGGTGTATCAAACGTTGGAGTCTCTCTTTCTCCCAGTGAGCCTCCGGGAAGCGGTAAAACTTTGTTCGAAGTGAATTGCTGCGGATATTGTGACAGACCACAACACAACAAACCTTGTTGCTGCGATGCTGACCCATGGAACGACCAACAAAGAAGAAACGCTTCGCAAAACTGCGGAAAAACACGAACTGGCACGAACGCTGTCACCAGCCGCGGCGTGCGAAAGCTTCCATCACCCCAGGGCTATACAAGGGCCGCGCGCGCCGCCGCTAGAGGCGTTCCTGTCAGCGGAGAGTTTGAAGCGCAGTGTGCCCATATGCAGCTGCGCTAGAGACACGCTGCAGCTCAACGCACGAGCCTTGTCGACAGGATCCAATTGTGGATTCTCGATCAAGATGAGGAACAAGGCGAGAAAGCGCCGGCTTCATTGGCGTCAAAACACGCAAATGGCTACGTGTTTGTGCCGTAGATACTCACGCAGCGAATAACGCGCGTGTCTGCGGGGGTCATTCTGCCTCCAACGTTGTCATGTTCGTCGAGCGGCCCTGGTAAGACCGAAGAACAAGGAGTTTACGAGGAGAGACGCGGATAGCGTTAAGAAAGAAGACGCCGTAGACGCCGTGCGCAAGCGACGAGACTATGCTGCCGTATGTTTCACCGGCGTCAACGCGAGACTTTTGAGGGAACATTTTTGGGATAAATTAAGCGGGGAAGACGGGCAATGTGGGGAGAAGGGGTGCTGATAACGAGGTTCCGAAGCTTTTTCCATGTGGTCGTGTGAAACTTCCTGCGATGCCGCCGTGCCGCACCCTGCGTCTGCGCTGGTTGCTCACCTTCACAGAGTGAAGTGTGTCTGGTTTTTTGCAGCGAAGCTCCATACATCTCGTTGGTCTGAAGATTTCGTAGCGTCAGCCCAAAATGTGCCACAGAAATTGAGCCAACCCCAATACTTACCACAGACGCTCGCGTGCCCCTCTGCTAGCACATGTGTGCGCTCCCGGGGTTTAACCTCAGATGCTGAGGAAGGGCATTCGGAGAGGTGGACAGACCAGCCGACGAACGAAGCGTAGCGAAGGAAAGAGCGAAACGAGAAAACGTGTGCAACTCCTCTAGCGTTCGCTGTCGACTCGTGCACAACTGCAACGCCACAACTAAATTTCGACCTCCTAGTGGTTTGGGGGCCCTTTAACAATTGTAGGCAAAATGCACATCTTTCTTTGAAATCAGACATACAGCATAAAGCTCTATATTCGTTTCAACAAATAAAACCACAAAACAAGCACCAAAACCGCATTCTGGATGATAACGCGCCTATGAACAATGGGGAGAACGCTCCCAGGCGTTCCCGGTAAGCATTAGGTTGCAGCTGCTTTGCACTTCACAAGAGGGCTTCAAAGGACATCGAACTGCCCTTGCTTCTTCCCACGTGTGTTTCCCGCTTACATATAAAAAATGGAGACTCGTCTAGCAAGAAATTCAGTTCATTCTAAGACTGCCATGGGTAGACCATGAAAATTAATGACACCTCAAGAACAAAGCGAATACAATGATGTACGAAAGGATCAAATTTGTCTTGCTGAAAATTGTCGCGGAACCAATCATGGTCTACCACAGTGACCACAAAGCGATTATCACTACCTATAGTGTAAAGTAATATTAAAACACACCTCCCCATGGGCACGTGTTGTGTTTGAAATAGCTTCGCTGCAGATTCGCATTCTCAGTATTTGATGGCGGCAAATTTTTCCTTAGTTGGATGTAGCCACCGATTTTCCTATGAAATGATTTGAAAGCATTTTCGCGCTCGAAAGCATTTCGATATAAAGTATAATTCGTGTACTCTTCTTGGGTATTTTCGAGTATGACTGTAGTAGTTTTCTGACCTTCGTCAAAGTTTCCTTGTTTCCTCAAGTGCCCAACGCCTAGCACTAAAGACATCACGTATTATACCAATTTATAAAAAAGGGTATTCCTTATCGCCACAACGTTATCGTCCATTACAATTAACGTCGTCATGTTGAAACATTTTACACAACGTAATCGCCAGCCAGATCAGAACATTTTCAGAATTACATTTGACATTAAGAAATTCTCAACGTGGCGTTTAAAAACTCTCTTTCCCTACAACACAAATATCAACTTTTAAATGCGAATCATTTCTTAGCGAACTTCTGCGACTTTGAGCGTATCTATCTATCTATCTATCTATCTATCTATCTATCTATCTATCTATCTATCTATCTATCTATCTATCTATCTATCTATCTATCTATCTATCTATCTATCTAGCCGCCTAGGACTTTGTGCTCTCCTGGTCGCTTGGTTAATCGAATGTACGCCAAAGTTGGTATGGCGTAATATGACTGTATGATGAACATAAATGACAGGTCATAACATGAAAATCATGACCCGAATGTCATGTACAGCATGATTTACATGTCACGCTCATGGTGCGCTGGCGGCCGTTTCGCTAGCTTGATGTACACCAAAAGTGGTATCATGCGACGTGACTGTGTGACGAGCATAAATAACACGAGTTAACATGACAATCATGACACGCATGTCATGTACAGCATGACTTACGTGCTACGCTCATGGTGCGCTGGCGGCCGTTTCGCTGGCTTGATCTACCCCGAAATTGGTATTGCGTGACGTTACTGTGTGACGAACATAAATAACACAGGAGATAACATAAAAATCTTGACACGCATGTCATGTACAGCATGACTGACGTGCCACGCTCATGATGCGCTGGTGGCCGTTTCGCTAGCTTTATATACCCCGAAATTGGTATTGCGCGACGTGACTGTGTGACGAACATAAATAACACGAGTTAGCACGAAAATCATGACACGCATGTCATGTACAGCATGACTTACGTGCCACGCTCATGGGGCGCTGGCGGGCGTTTCGCTAGCTTGATCTACCCCGAAATTGGTATTGCGTGACGTGACTGTGTGTCGAACATAAATAACACGAGTTAACACGAAAAGCATGACACGCATGTCATGTACAGCGTGACTTACGTGCCACGCTCATGGGGCGCTGGCGGCCGTTTCGCTGGCTTGATCTACCCCGAAATTGGCATTGCGCGTCATCACTGTGTGGCGAACATAAATCCGCGAGTTAACATGAAAATCATGACACGCATGTCATGTACAGCATGACTTACGTGCCACGCTCATGGGGCGCTGGCGGTCGTTTCGCTAGCTTTATCTACCCCGAAATTGGTATTGCGCGACGTGACTGTGTGGCGAACATAAATAACACGAGTTAACACGAAAATCATGATACGCATGTCATGTACACCATGACTTCCGTGCCACGCTCATGGGGCGCTGGCGGGCGTTTCGCTAGCTTGATCTACCCCGAAATTGGTACTGCGCGTCATGACTGTGTGACGAACATGAAAACAAGAGTTAACACGAAAATCATGACACGCATGTCATGTACAGCATGACTTACGTGCCACGCTCATGGGGCGCTGGCGGTCGTTTCGCTAGCTTGATCTACCCCGAAATTGGTATTGCGCGACGTGACTGTGTGACGAGCATAAATAACACGAGTTAACACGAAAATCATGTCACGCATGTCATGTACAGCGTGACTTACGTGCCACGCTCATGGGGCGCTGGCGGGCGTTTCGCTAGCTTGATCTACCCCGAAATTGGTACTGCGCGCCGTGACTGTGTGGCGAACATAAAAACACGAGTTAACATGAAAATCATGACACCCATGTGATGTACAGCATGACTTACGTGCCACGCTCATGGGGCGCTGGCGGCCGTTTCGCTAGCTTGATCTACCCCGAAATTGGTATTGCGCGACGTGACTGCGTGACGAGCATAAATAACACGAGTTAACACGAAAATCATGACACGCATGTCATGTACAGCATGACTTACGTGCCACGCTCATGGGGCGCTGGCGGGCGTTTCGCTAGCTTGATCTACCCCGAAATTGGTACTGCGCGCCGTGACTGTGTGGCGAACATAAAAACACGAGTTAACATGAAAATCATGACACCCATGTGATGTACAGCATGACTTACGTGCCACGCTCATGGGGCGCTGGCGGTCGTTTCGCTAGCTTGATCTACCCCGAAATTGGTATTGCGCGACGTGACTGTGTGACGAGCATAAATAACACGAGTTAACACGAAAATCATGACACGCATGTCATGTACAGCATGACTTACGTGCCACGCTCATGGGGCGCTGGCGGGCGTTTCGCTAGCTTGATCTACCCCGAAATTGGTACTGCGCGCCGTGACTGTGTGGCGAACATAAAAACACGAGTTAACATGAAAATCATGACACCCATGTGATGTACAGCATGACTTACGTGCCACGCTCATGGGGCGCTGGCGGCCGTTTCGCTAGCTTGATCTACCCCGAAATTGGTATTGCGCGACGTGACTGTGTGACGAGCATAAATAACACGAGTTAACACGAAAATCATGTCACGCATGTCATGTACAGCGTGACTTACGTGCCACGCTCATGGGGCGCTGGCGGCCGTTTCGCTAGCTTGATCTACCCCGAAATTGGTATTGCGCGTCATGACTGTGTGACGAACATAAATAACACGAGTTAACATGAAAGTCATGACACGCATGTCATGTACAGCATGAGTTACGTGCCACGCTCACGGGGCGCTGGCGGTCGTTTCGCTAGCTTGATCTACCCCGAAGTTGGTATTGCGCGACGTTACTGTGTGACGAACATAAATAACAGGAGTTAACATGAAAACCATGACACGCATTTTGCTAAACGACATAGAAGACGATGTATGCAGCTCTTTGCTGGCTGCTTCGCATTACATCGATTCGCACAATGCGTATGATCTGCTGGTTTTTTTTTATTATTATCAACAATTGTCAACACAATTAACAAGGGACGAACTGTCGTCTTTTTCTTAGATTTCAGTACTGCTTTCAATTGAGTAGATCATTGTGAAAGAATTCAAAAACTGACTGGTAATAATCTTCTATTATAGTTGCCTGGACAGAAGCTTATCTTTGTAATAGTGTACAGTCTGTTCCAATAGTAGGCAACAACTCCAGCTGTCTTCCCGTGACAGCTAGAGAAAGATAGCTGTACTTGTTGCGTTGAAATCCTAATGGATCGTAAGTTATCCTTATACATTGCATTGTATGTAACTTCTTGTCCACAAGGCGTGCACGTCACGATCACACAAATGCAAATGCTTGACGGAAGTCCTCTGGAGCCACAGTCTACACAAGGCTGCTATGCTGTCCCAATCGTTCAATCATTAACGTATTCACTCATACCTAAGTTTATTGCGGGACCTATGTGTAAAAAACCAGCCTTTCAAAATAAACCAAGACTGTTTATCCTCGAGACTTTCAATGAATCGGTCTAGACGAGGAGGAGAGGTTGAAGAGGGGAAAATACGCTATTTCTGCAGCCCTACCTGTTCGGTGTCACGTCTGGTATAGGTCGAACTAGAGGGTGTGTAAACCTGTCACCTTTGGTTCATTTTTTGATCGCCGTTCGGAAATGGTTGCCCGAACGGTGCCAGTAGCAGGTGATAAGGAGCCTTAATTCTGGGAAAACATCGAGCATCTAGCTAAAAATGTTATCTATTTAACACTATTGCACAAGTCGTATTACAATTGGTTTTCACGTGAGCTAATAAAAAGCTCTTTCGTCGAGACTACATATCCCATCGCCTTAATCATCGGCAGAGAAAAGCATATCCCGTGTTCGACAACACAAGTACCTTTTCTAAACCGTTTCCACCTCACATAAGACAGGAGTGGAACCATATTCTATATGATATCACTCTTGCATAATAAAAGCAAGTTTCTTGTAATTTTTGCCAAAGGATCGCATAATTTCCAAAAATAGGCACCATTTAAGGTGTTGTTGAGCCTGAAATCTTGAGTTTTCTGTTTAAAAGATTTGGATTGCCCACTCAAGAGAATACCTGAGCTTTATTATTGCCTGTCAACATTTCTATCAAAAGATTATTGTTCGTTCACGCCTGACGACCAGAATGCATACGGTAAATTCGTCGAACGGCAAAATTATATGACCAACACGTAAAAACACGAGATTACAGGAGAAGCATTCCATCGGTAAAGTACACTGTAGATGTACAAAAAAGTTAACAAGACGTTACACTGCGCGTTTTGTGGCATACTAGGTAGAAGTTATATAAAAATTGCTTAGGGTTATCAGGGATAATACAACTGCGTAGTCTGGGGTGAAGGAAATTTTTCTTGCGTAATCAAGATGAAAGATCCATAACTTAGCAAAGTGCGTGTTCCGGTTAACAGCGGAGAAAATTACGTTAACGAGGCACGAAATGAATGCGGCGCGCACAATTAGCCGCTACCTTCTAACTTAATTTTTTAGGTGAGTGCGAATAATGAATTTTTGAACCGAATCGAATACAAATTGAACAGTGATGACACCGAATCGAATGCGAAAGCTAACCGAGTACTCTTCAAATAGTTTTCGAATAGTAGAGCAACCATTTCCAAAATAGTCCTGGAACTGCAAAACATCTTATTTGAAACAAATATTCACAAACCTACCAGAGAACAATACGTTTACATTTAACCGACTATAATTAACTCAATAATGAAAATTAGGGTGAGTTCGTATACAGCAGCGACTACAAAAAAATCATTAATAGTGTAATAATTGTTGAGGTTTTACGTCCCAAACGCGATATGAACAACAGAAAATCAAGGTGAAGCTTTGTTACCTGCTTTTAAATAAAATTGAGACTTAAAAACTAAACCATCTTGCACCGCACACCATGAATACAGCGAAAGATGTAAGGAATTAGATCAACTTGTCATCACAACATGTGCAAAAGCATGTAAACGTCACTGTTGTAAGCTGTATCTGCAAGAACTATTTACACAAACACCGTGCACATTTGCGTCCGTTGCTCTTCATGAAGCTGAATGCAGCCGTAGTCCCCACGGTCAGTTATTACAAGATGAACACAGGGACTGATTAATGCAATGGAGCTGCAGTATAGTAAGAACTATGTGAGGGTGGAGTTTTCAGAAAAACATCTTCCATCTGGTAGTCAATATATCCTCGGTAGTCTCGCGATAGCTTGCACTCCACGCGCATTGGTAATTTAGTGATTAAAAAAAGAAAAATGACCTTTAGCTGCGCCAAAGTTTCGTTGTTTTGGGGTTCTACCGTCGGTGCTGATTATTCGAAAACTATTACAAATATCTTCCGTATTTTGAATATGTTCTATTCCATTCGTGTACCGAATCCAATAGTATGAGACTCGGTTTGTTATTCGCAATTTGCGAATATTCGCGCACACCTAGAATTTTTATTATTCGGGCACATTTTAATAACGGTAACCTTGCGCTTGCGCTATTGAACTTTCACGTATAATTTTTTTTTTGCTTGAAGAAGAAATCATGATGAAATATCGTTGAAGAGGGAATGTCCATGCAACCAACGTTTCGACAATTGTACTTGCCTTTGTGAAGACAGCAAGTGCTCCCCTTAGGATTGTGTTTATATAGTACGGATATACATAAGCACGCTACTAAGGGAGGCGATTGCTTCTCTGCTTCTTGAAATGTTGGCTCAATCGGCATTCGCTGTGCAACCATTTCTGACAGTGTTAGAAAAAGATGAAAAAGTGAAATTGCATAAGCGAAGCTGTACGTCATGACTTCGTGCGGTATCACACTATGCCTCTTGTTCGGCCGTTCGTAAAGTCCAATAATGTTTTAGATGACTTCGTGTAACTCACCTCGTTGCACTTCAATCCTAACCATTCATTTTCGCTTTGCTAAAAAAATATCGCAATAATAAGCAGCGAAAGATTAAAAAATAACTTGCCTGCTGAAATGTGCCATAACGATTACAATTTTTTTCTGATACTACTGAGCAGCTGTTGGCAGCATCAATTCCAACATCAATTCCAGCTGCCTCCTTTCTTTTCCGTGAACACTGCGGTTCCATTCGCAAGGAAAGTAGCATTACTTCTTTTTTTAACACCAGACGGGTCGTTTGGAAACAAAACGAAAGAGCGACATTTTCACGGTAGCGGTGCGGTAATTGAAGTTGTGTTTGTCCGCTGATAACTTGACGTACTATCGTCTTCCATTTCCTCGAAGAATGACATACGCGATTCTTGCTAACCTTTCTTTTTGCGTAACGCGAGAGCCCTATTCTCGGCAGATGTGCTTGTTTCGCTCTACAATAGGGCGAGAAAAAAAGAAAGCAGGGAAGGAAAGAATGGTACCCAACAGCGCGAAAACATCGAGGTTGTTCCTACGACGTATTGTAACGTGGGCCAGGCCTTCCGTGTTGTTTCGCTTTATTTCCTTCGGAACGCGAATCCTCGTAAACGATTTCTTCTAGATCCGTTCTTTCCGTAAGTGTCTTTCAGTGCAAGCACGTTCCATTTGGGAGAATAAAGCGGAATACGAAGCCAGAGTTTTGACCGGCTGACGTCCGCCGACCACGCTCAAGAGCGCTGTTGTGAGCGAAAAAATATTTCACTTAGAGGCACGTGCACTCTCCGTGTAAAGTCGGTTTTAGTGGCAGAATGTAACTTTCTTTGAAACGTGCAGTTTTAAAAACGAAGTTCTGTAAACTGCATAAAAACTAAAGGAACAGTGAAATTAAAGAAACATAAGAGAGAAATGAACATGTAGGTGACTTTAGAATATAATATTTAAAACGAAACGCGTGAGTAGAGAAAAAATGTAGATGTAATGAAAAGCACGCCATGCAAGTGAAGCCTTTGCTTAAAATGAATGAGGATACCCATATGTTTGAATTCACTGAATGTATGGTGTGAAGTCCACTGGCCTGAATTAGGACATTTTATTTCTTTGGTTATACTGTTCAACGTTGCAAAGTAGAGCTTCTATACGGATGGCTGCATATTTGCACGGGAGCGTAATCATGGAGGTGTACACTACCTGAAGAAATGTTAAAACATGCATTCGATGAGTACGTACATAGGTAACTATATGTATGTATGTGTGTGTGTGTGTGTGTGTGTGTGTGTGTGTGTGTGTGTGTGTGTGTGTGTGTGTGTGTGTGTGTGTGTGTGTTTCCATTGGCGTTTGACTAAATCACCCACCTGGGCTAGCTTGTATATAGCACTTAACCGAGAAACGTACGACAGGAAACACTAACGTTAAAGGGCCCCTCACCAGATGACCTAACGAATTTTAGTTAGACATTGCAAGTTGTCGCGAGCCCAATTAAGAGCATTATGCCACAAGAATATTTCTAATCGATCGGTTAGAAGCTTAGAAAAACAATAATTTGTAGCGGCGCGAAACCATGATGCGAGGAGGCGAGCTGCAAACCCTTGCCGCTCGCCCCGCGTAGCCTTCGCAAGCCAAATCCCTTCCCTGTCCTCTTCGGTACGCGAGCAAGAGGATCACATAACGCATACGCATGAACACGTCATGCGCACAAAATGTCACGAGCGCATGACGTGCTCGAACCAGCCCGAGCCCCCGAGACGCGAGCGGTGTTGTGGCGGCGTTCTTTGAGCTTCATCTCTGCAAGCTATGCCGAATGCACGCTCGCCGATCACTTGGCTTTTCAACCTATTACTGAGCACGAAAGCTGCAGCATTTTTACGGACGTGAGACTAGCGGTGTGCCGCATGAACATCTATGTAGTTAGACGCGGGAGGATAAATGAGCCTAATGAGCGCTAGAACGCGGTAGAAAATTAGTTTCGTTGTAAAGGGTGGCGTCTGCACTATAGTGTACTAGAATAATTATTCTAATACACTATAGTCTGCACGATGCGCAAAGCGCGAGAACACGAACGCGTACGAAACGGACGTAGATTAGTCTCGAATCTCGCTGCGATTCGCAGTAAAAATTAAAACAGAAAACGCACACATTCCGTTTGGGGGTTTATTATTGCTCTCAAGTTTTAGTTATCCATTCAAGCAACAAATTACACCAACTACAAGTCGTGTCAAATAATTATCGCAGTGTCACGTGCTACTGTTAGCGACGTCAGAGCACAGTCTGCTACGTAGAGGAGCGACGTCACAGCACTACCATCTACGTAGGGCCATTCTCTCATGTACGTCATCCCCTCATTCTCTGGGCGCGCGGCCGCCAGAAGAAGGGCAAGCGGCGTTCAGCTTGAAATATGACCCATTTACGTGGCGCGTAGCGTTGCAAATTTTGGCAGACGTAATCGTGAATGCCCAGTGCATGCATTGCGCTCGTCAGCTCAAAATTGTCAAACCTGGTGAGGGGCCCTTTAAGGACAGCACTAGTGCCAACTTCGAACTGATTTATTAGAAAAATACACACAGCAGATTGAAGTTCAGGCACACGCGTACATACAATGATTAGACAAAGTTGAAAAATGACCAATATTCGCTTCTTGTTATTGAGCGTTATTAAAACCGTGTTGCTCGTTGCGATATAAGGACAACAACACCGCACTGGCGCACTGCGATCCTTTCTTATTTATGTAAATTGCCTCCATCAGTTCTCTGGATACCCGTTTCCCAAGTAATTTTTCGCCATGAAATCTAGTGTCCACAAACCGAGGAGCACATGTGCATGAATTGCAGTTAATGGGCGAGTGTGAGTATGTTCCATTCTTTACAGGAGCTTCGTGTCCCATAATCGGTCGTTTATACATCGACCAGTCACGCCGATGCACACCTTACAGCATCTGGAAGATGTTTCATGTACCACCCCAACAACGCAAGTAAGATACGGCTGGACATGCTGTTATTCGCATGCGGCCTTGTTCTTATGCTCAGACATACGGGCGAAAAGCCGGGAGAGTTTACTGGGGGCAGTGAATACCGCAGGAACCCCATAACTGGGGTGCTATGCAGGATGGCCCGAGTTTGGCGAAACTCGGTATCTTTCCGAGCTCTGGCGACACCACCTTTTGAACGAGCTAATAGTACGATAAGGTGAAATCCATCCCTCAGCGCGCGCTCCGTTCCATTGGTTACGATGGAACGCGGCATCACGTCAAAGGCGGTCGAGAAGGTTGGATGGTGTCGTAAAACTAGAGGCACCTTCTTTCATTTGTTTGTCGTTCCACTGAGTGCAGACGTGCACCCATGCAGGAAAAGTGGGAGAAGGCTCTACTAACTATATTTTTTGTGTGCGCGGGCCGTTGAATCCATTTTCAAGCCTTTAATGTCTGCAGCAAGTATCCTTTCGAATAAGCAGCACCGTGGCCTCCGAGATTAGTTCCGACCGAGCGCCTTACGATACCGCGGCTAGAGCTAATCGCCGAGGCCACGTGTATAATCACCGTGGTCGGCCTGTACATTCTAGCGCGTTGCTCGGCCGGCGCGCGCCCTCGTCGTTCTCTTCTTCATCGTCTGCACGGTCCCAGAGCACGTGCGCCCGGCTGATTAGCTAATTGGCTGGGCGGTATACCTAGCTATGTCAGGACGTGCTATGACGAAGCTGATTAGGTCAAATCTTGCTAAGGTCGAGCTAACTAAGCCACGTCTTACTAAGACCATGCTAATGAAGCCGTGTAAAGTAAGAACAAGGTAATTGACATCATGATAAATAACATGATGCTAATTAGGAACGTGTAATTAAAGCCAAGATAATCAAGACCTTACTCGCCGAGATCGTGTTAATTAGGCTCGTTCTAATTACGAATATGCTAATTACGTCTGAACCATTCAGGACCTTGCAAATTAAACCAATGTAATTATTGTCGTGGTAATTAAGACATTATTAGTTATCGTTAATTAACACGACGCTAATTATGAACGTGTTAATTAGGATCGTGCTCATTAGAACTACGCTCGTTACCTCAGTGCTATTCAGGACCTTGCGAATGAAATCTGAGTAATTAATGGCGCGGTATTTAAAGCATTATCAATTAATGCTAATTAACACGACGATAATTAGGAGTGTGTAATTAAAACAAAGATGATCAGAACCTTACTCACCGATGACGTGGTAATTGGGACCGTGCTAATTATTATTATGCTAATTACCTCTGTACTTAATTATTGTCGTGGTAATTAAATCATTAACAATTAAGAAAGGACTATTCACTATCATGTTAGTTAAGACCTTCCTACGCAATAACACCAATATTGAGACCGAACTGAAACGGTGATTACACCGAAGCAGACCAAGCAGACTGACTAGACGAGCCGTGTAAAAAGATGGAAGAAGCTAGGTGACCACAAACTCCACCGATGGCCCAAGCCCTGCAAAGAATATGCAAAGAAGCTGCTGAGTACCGTCCACCGCATGAAACACTTGACAGGCACACCGGCACTATGAAAGTCACGGGTTGAACTGGGGCCTTTTCAGAATCAACGAGTTTGTGCCCGGGTTCGCGCGTCAATCAATTTGATTGACAGACGCCCGCGGTGAAGAGCGAGTCCCCCCACCGCGTTCCCTCTTGCCGAGGAGTAGTGCTCACGCAACAACGCCAGCGAGCGGCACGATTCATCTATGAGCTTAATCGCACAGACTATGCACACACGCACGAAGAAATAAAGGTTATATCATCACGTGGATTCGGTGCCTCGCATTCAATTTCACCGCTCTCATGACATACCACTCACAGCTATGAAGTAAGTGCCCCTGGTGGGATTTGCGGCGAGAAATGTTACTATTACTTGTTTGCGGAGACACTGTTTCTAGCGATTCGCTAATACAAAAAATGTTCATACGTGTAATGTAACTATAGCAGTAGTAGCCTGTCCATTTATTTATCTGTAATATTCCAGAGAAGCGAAACGAGCTGCACCAGAGTGCTGCGTGGTAGCCCTTGTTGCCTTCGAGAGTGGAAATTTCCATGCACTAGGTGGAACGAAAGAATTTTCCGATAGAGGACAAGCGCCCGCGAACACGCCCGTGGGAGGCGCGATCACCAGTTGGCAAAAAGATAGCGCGACAATGACGCTGACGTCGCTGCACTGTCAAAATGTTGACTGAGTGGCGGCGCTGACGCGTTCGCACGCGGTATTCCTTTGAAAACCGCCGCAAATGCCGCGCATGCGTTTTTGACGCCATTCTCGTTCTTTTAGCCGTTTTTATCAACGCTTCTATCGCGCTCTCCGCACTGTCTTCCTATCATGACCGTCGTAGGGCGGGCTCGGAGCAAACTCGTGTGCCCGACAAGCTCGGGCCATCCTGCATAGCACCCCTGATCAAACTTTCTTCAATTTGTGCACGACCCTATGCAAATGAGATACCGCTGCTGACCATTCGTGATTTAACCCTGCCTTTGTGCGCGTTCCCTTCAGTTTCTTAAGCAAGGTCTTTAAAACAGTGCTCAGGACCGAGCAAGCCAACCCATCCACTCGCAAACCGCGAACTATGATAATCAAAGCATCCATGCATCATGTGCTCGCTCGACATGTTCAGCGCCGAATACCGACACACTGTCGCTATGGCCCTCTTAACTCTCTTGGATGCGCCGAGTCAAAAGGCGGTTCTTTTTTGGCTCGAGGTCGATACGACCAGCACGTAAATTTATCTTCGGAGATAATGCATATCAGAATTAGAGTTAATTATTTTTGGGTTCCTCGAAGGTAAAAGCCAGGCTATTTCTATATGTTCTAACAAACGCAGACAAAACAATTTTCAAAGCCGGTTTGCCAGCTTGCGTACGCGTTGGTACTTAAGTGTTAAAATGTTACGTAGGTACGTGAAAGTCGTATACCGTTTTCGTTTATATTCTTATCCTTCCGAATACAACTGTTTCCTTCAATTCATTGAACACGACGATTGACAGCTTAATTTCTTTTAAAATATCCAGATTTCATTTTTAGGTCGCTTTCTAATGGGACGAGTGTAGGATGGTCGTTGCTTATGGCAGGCATACAAATGTTGGAACACCACAAAATTTGATAAAGTTTATTGAAACCAGCACGAAGAATTGGATACTTTGCTAAATGTATTGATGATATAATGCAAAAATAGCCACATTACTTTCAATTGCCCCAACCTCCAACCAATGTGTGTGCTTTTGCAAATCTTGCGCCAGTATTCAATGGTAGTGGCCACAGCATGGTAATATGTATAAGGCCGAGAACGTTGTTTCAATAGACCGCCGGCATTATACTGAACAAAACCACCGTGACATGTGAGCACCTATTGCAAAACTAAGAAGAACTATCTGAAAATAAGGCAGCCTAGCATTATTCTGGGTTATCCTAACTTCAAGCACGTGCAATGAATTCACATCATGCCGATCAGTTGTTCTTTCTCCTCCCAATTGAGAAAGCAAGGTTAGAGGACTAATATATGAAGACATGATTAACACGTCAGCACTAGTGTGACTAGTGAGCGGCTGTTTTCGTTGTCTGCAGGAATTTCGACGTCCACTGCGGTATCGCTGGTTCCCCAGCACGCCGAGCAGCTATCCATCTTTTGTTACAACATTAAATAACTGCATATGTGCTACTGTAAAGCAATAGCGTTGTACATTAAATAACTGCATATGTGCTACTGTAAAGCAATAGCGTTGTACAATGCATAAACTCGCTGTATATTATCTTCTGTGCAACATCCATACCATTTAACGCGTGGTTGCAGAAAACAAAAGTATTTGTATTGCGCATGCATAAATCACGCACCTCTGACTAATGCTTATGCTATGTAGCTACAATTTTACCCCAGTAACCCAGTCACAGTACCCCACTCTTTTTACTGCACAGATATGTGCACAGCAATCGCTTTTGATTGTCGATCCGCATGCGTATGGTTTACCTCAGTCGACGGAAAATGACGACGACTAAGCAAACACAAGCAAGGAAAACGGTGGCTGCTTCAAACAAACACGCATGACCGTCACCCGTAACTGTTGCAGTCGCATCAGTATCCGCATTTTCCGCAATTTCTTCTCTCTTGCGGAAACACTTTCGCGAACTCTCAATTCACCTTCGCCAGCCCCACGGGCACGTGGCTCAAGTTCGCGAACTTTTCCCCGCCTATTTGAATTGCTAATGCATACCGGGTTTGTCCACCCCCACTCTCACGCGCCAGGTGTGGGAGGCTCCCTTTGGAGGAGGACTCTCCCCTCCTCCTCCCAAGTTTCCGTCAATCATTCCGCGTAAGTGACGTGAAAAGGAGAATGGGAAGAGCCAGCGCATTTTCCCGGTCAACGCCGCACCGAGCTGCGCATTCAATCAGTCAAGACAGTCGCTTCCCATTTCGATGCGACGTCCGGTTGGCACGAGCATGGTTCCCCCCTTTACGTGCAAATGTTTTTGTCCCAGTTTCTTTGTCCCCATGCTGCTTTTGTGGCTGCTAGTCCTATTGAAGGGTCGGTCAACACCCCAGATCAGTACTGTTCCTTGGAGTTGTCTAAATGAGTCCCCCCCCACCTAAAAATTGCACGGATGTCTTACAAAGTGTTGCCCTGGAAACTCAATTCCTAGAGACGAGGTGGACGTAGGTGTGAATAAAGGGGGAACCTACAAGAGCGCTGCGTAAAGAACAGAAAATTTCCAAGGCTGAGAGGTCGGATACGCCAGCCGAACCACGCGAAGCGCTGAGTGTCGGGAGTGCCTACAGGCGTACATCCATTTCCATGGTGACGGAATGCTGCTTCATCGTTGCTAACACCAAAGAATGAAACAGGATACAAAAAATTGAAGGACACTTTGTAAATTATAAATAGTGTTCAGCGAGAGCCTGTGGCCATTCGAGTCCGCCGACGTACTCGAATGGCCACAGGATTCTTGGCGAAAAAAATTCTGCGCGAGGCGAGATTCGAACCTGCGTACCCACGACCCGAAGGGCGGTGGCGTAACCACTCGGCTATCCAGGCACGCTAGCAGAGTATAGCATAGCGTTGTACAGTATAGCACAGCACGGGGGTGGGAAAGGGAAGTGAGCGTGAGGAGGAGAGAAAGGAGGAGGGAGAACGAGTACAGAGAAGGAAAGAGAAGAAAGAGAAAAAGTTCGAAAAACAGGGAAAGAAAAAGAGACACAGAATAAAGATAGAAAAAAGAACAGAGGAAACATAGCCATGTATAGTATAGTACGGCAAAGGGTGGGAAACAGAGTTGAGACACTAAAAGCCTAGTCAAGACAGGACCATCTAGGTGCCCACCAGCTCTAGTGCGACCAAGCCTTGCCCGGTTTAGTGCAAGCTGAGCTAATTTTTTTTTTTCTTTTCGCTCGCAAGATAGATTGCGTTTCAGCTCCTTCGACTAAACCGAAACCAGAAGTGACGCTTCACTTGCCGGTTTATCACAAAACAAATACGCATGATGCAGACAGAATAACTTTTCGTTCGCATCTGACACCTGACGCACATCTGACGTACCCATTCTGCGGAGCTAATGCATATCACTGATCGCTTACAGTCATTAATGTTTATCATACTTCCGTTTCCGTAAAAACAATATATTATGTATACATATATGCACAAGTATATGCAACAACACGGACACAGAAGAGGAGCACACGTACACAGCGCTAACGCTAGCGCTGTGTTCGTGTGCTTCTCTTCTGCGTACGTGTTCTTTGCGCTGCCTTAACTGATAACATCGTATCCAACTCGCCCAGCAAGGCACCCTTCTAAATTAGGTAACATTGATAATATTACAATTGTCTTAACACTCCACGACGGCGTCTCTCACAATCAAATCGTGGTTTCGTGCCGTAAAACCTCCGCAATTATATTAATATTCATCGCGTTTTCGTAATAGCGGTCCACTAAGTCAAATTGCAGAGTGACTCATCCTTGTTTCCCTACCGTCATTTCTAGCGACTGCCCGCCAGACGTTTTGATACAATATTTATTTATTTTTTTATTTATTTAGTTACCTGTTTATGTCTGAATACTGCGTCAAAATGTACTTTTGGGCTAGTTGGTTCATAATCGTAGTAGAACAGCGCCGGCGAAAACAACAGACCAGACGAGGAGAAGCACACGTAACACAAGGCGCACTAACAACTGAAAGTTTATTCGGTATCTGCGCAGAATAAATACTGCCTTCACATGAATAAACAGAAGAAAGAAGGTTACAAAAGCTATGACACTCTATCACGTGGTCACTCCTACTGTGCGTGCAAAACGGTTCCTGAAAGAAATCTGACATCCTTCTCTGAAAGCAAAACAGAAGGCATGCTGACACAAGATTCCCCGAGCTTTTTAATCTCTAGGCCTTCAACAACCGCCCTTGTTAACCTGTCAGCTGACTTGTACATGACGCCATTGCTTTCAAATCGAGGTGCGCAACCGCAGTCTCTGCAATGGATACCTAGATGCCCCGATACCACTTTCGTTGTGTTGTACTTGTGCTCTTTTAATCTCTCATTTAGGCATCTTCCTGTTTGGCCTATGTATGACGCACCGCAAGACAAAGGGATTGTGTAAACCACATTATCGGTGCACTGTACAAACTTGTCGCGATGCTTCTTAGTGCACACAGGTGTCTTACTTTCTGCGTTAACCGCCCGGCACATTTTTGCCAGCTTGTCGGGTGCGGTAAACACCACCTTTACTCCCGCCCTTTCCGCCACTTTCTTCAAGTTGTGCGAAACAGAATGTACGTAAGGAATAGCGGAGACATTCTTTGTACCGCACAATTGTGCTGCTGCACGGTTGGCGTTAGCGCAGTAGGAGTGACCACGTGATACAGTGTCATAGCTTTTGTAACCTTCTTTCTTCTGTTTATTCATGTGAAGGCAGTATTTATTCTGCGCAGATACCGAATAAACTTTCAGTTGTTAGTGCGCCTTGCGTTACGTGTCCTTCTCCTCGTCTGGTCTGTTGTTTTCGCCGGCGCTGTTCTACTACGATGAATACTGCGACCTTTAAACGATCAAAGCAGGATGTGTACGGATTACAAGATATAGAGACTTGAATAAACAAACAAGGTACAGTAACGACACGACAAAAAGTGGTACATACAAAAGTACAAAAACAAACAAAATCATCACATGCACAAAAATACAACATATTATACAAAGCAATCATTAGTGTGGGTTAAGTGAGGCTACTTTCAAATATGGCCGCGTACATTATGATAATACATCATTAGAAAGATTATTACAGTCTACAACAGTCCTTGAAAAAAGGAATACTTGTACGAATCAGTTCGTGAGGTAAGAAGAGTTACAGGGACGTAGCCAGAATTTTTTTTTTCTTGGGGGGGGGGGGGTGTTCAACCATACTTTATAGATGTTCGTGCATGCGTTTGTATGTGTGCGTACATATATACGCAAGCAAAATTGAAACATTTCGGGGAGGGGGGGGGGACGGTGCGAGCCCTCCACCCCCCCCCCCCTTGGCTACGCCCCTGAAGAGTTATCATATTCCAATGTCGCTTCCGAGTATGATAGCCCGAAGAAAATTGAATATGCAAGTGCATTTTCACGTTTTATTTTCAGGTTTTTCTAGGAAGTTGGTCTGCCCTTCTTTACAGATTCCTGAGGTGTCATGCAGCACAATTCGCTTTGAAACAGTTACTAGTTAAAGGGAAGCCGAAGCCTTTTAAAAATGACTTTGGAATGTGTAATCATAGTTTGTTAACTGCTGAATTGAAACATCGATGTGAGAGTTCGCAAAAGTGAACGCAAATCGCATTTGTTTTTCAAAAGATAGTAGCTGTGGCCGCAGGGCTTTCTGAGTCGCTGAAGGAAGGCGGTGACGTCATAATCGGTATGCCGTGTCGTCTGCAGCAGCAGCACCGTTGAAGCGTGTAGTGCGCGCTCCACCCCAACGTTAAGTAGCTGCCGCTCACTGATCTGCACTAACTGAGAACGTTGTTTATGTACCGGAGCAGACTAAGTAGAGAGACGCCGAAAATTCTGCACTAAGAGTAAAATATATGCCATAACGACAAACAGCCGAGCTCAATGTGAAAAGTTGTCTCGTATCTTGAACTGTGGCTTCCGTGATTAACTCCGTCAAAGACGCGCAGCCGGAGCTAATCACAGAGGGCACAGTTCAAGAGACTAGACGCTCTTAGGGGCGAAGCAGCTGAGGGTCTCGGCTTGTCGGCCTGTCATGTCGTCACGGTCCATCATAAACGGGTATGCGCCACAAAAATTGGGTAAATCCCACTGATCACCACCGGTCCCTACTATGTATATTACGAGCTAATGGTTCGTCGTTACTGCTTAAATCATTGTTTGGCTTAGCAGTGGTGTCGGAATCCCCGAAAAAAGTTAGCAAAGCGCTGAAGTTTGTTATTTGAAACCACAGACCCAAGCGTGGATCTCTACTATAAGGTCATCTCTTTGGAACACCACTTCTTGAAGCATATCTGCAAAGTGATGGTGCTTTCCTCGCCACCGGTCCACTAAAAATGAAGAAGGCAAGAGTTAGCCAAACAAATAGCCGATGACGTTGGAGGAGATGAAACACCCTTCCCCACATGCCACGGGGAACTGAAACCGGGCATGTAGGGAAGAAGAAGCACTTTAGGGTAAGCTGCATTCCGACGCAGTTTTCCGATGATGATAGTGGAGCTGAAATACCCTTCCCTAGATGAACGGTTTCAGGCTTCGCATAACTATTGCCTGATCATAGAAATCTGTCTCAAAACAATCAAGCGAATTACTTCGGTCAGGCCCTTCTTCTTCTTCTTCTGTCTGTTTCTCGTTGCCCCTTAGCTACGATTTTGCTGTCGGAAACATCGGCGCACAGTGCATGCTTCGCCCCCCCCCCCCCCCCCACTTTTGGAATAACTCTTACGTTTTCTTCTGTCTGCTAAGATAATTCACCTGCTTAATTTTTTACAGCTCGTGAATTTAAAAAAATGCGCCATGACTGCCTCATAACGCGCGGCGCTTTTTTAGGGGCGAAACACCTTACAGGTCTCGGCTTGCCAGCGTATCATGTCGTCGTCGCGTCGGCGTGTCATGTCGTCGTCACGGTCCATCATACACGGCTATGCGCCACGAAAATTCCGTAAATCCCACTACTCGCCACCGGTCCGTACTATGCATATTACCAGTTAAAGGTTCGTCGTTATCGCCTAAACATTATGTTTGGCTTAGCAGCGGTGTCAGAATCCCCGACGAAATTTAACAAGGCGCTCAAGTTTAATATGTAAAACCAGAGACACAGACGTCGATCTCTACGGTAAAGCCATCTTTTCACATTGAGCTCGGCTGTTTGTCGTCATGTCAGGTATTGTGATCCAGCTCATTGAATTTCCTATAGTACTGCCTCTTTAAAAGCGCCTGGAAGAGAAAAAATTGAGCTGAGTATCATATGAGCCGGCCCAAGGCGGCGGCACGCGTAATCGCCGCGTGTTTTGAGTACAAATGTAGCATTTCTTCCCAATTGATATGTGAGTATGTGTGCAAACTAAGTGTGTTTTTGTTTCTCATCAGAGATCCATCGTCTGTGATAGCGTCTGAGTGCCGTAAGTTACATCGTACCTGTGCCTTCCTATTTGTACGTGGCGTTAAAGTCATTTTCGTTACCCGGTGCAGTTGTACTCACCTCAACTGTTGTTACTAGTATGCAATAAACATCGCTGTGTGCAGAATGTTCAGCGTCTCTCTACCTACTTTAGCCGCCGGTACATAAACAGCGCTCTCGCAGTTAGTGCGCATCAGCGAGCGGCGCCTACCTCCCATTGGAGTGCAGCGCGGCGCTGCCAATGACACCGAAAATGGCGTAGTTCCGATTAGTTCGTTTCCATGCCCACACTTTCGATGCTTTCGCAGCGGCGCAGCAACTTTCGCGTATTAAAAAGCTCGTGCTGCAACAACCGCGGAAAGAGTCACTACATCGACGAACATAATGTCGGTCCTTGTTAACCACGAAGTTTTACCGAATTCTTAACTACACTTCAGCGTTCATTTAAGGAAGGTGTCTACATTCGGAGAAGCGTTTCTTTGGGTAACGAATAAAGATATGTCGAGAGCTAAAGCTCAATGAACTACTCCGTTGGAAAAGTATGAATAGCTTTGTGTGGATGGCCCCTCTTTGTTATCGTTGAGCGAAAGGGGGACACTTACCCAAACGAAGAGATGGGCGAAGGAAAGAGAAAATTGCGCAACTACATATGTACACACGCTGTAGGCGTACGCTGAAGCCCCGCAAAGCTGGCACTTGAGCATAAAATGGGCACCCTCGAGAGAACAGCTGCTCTGTTAGTTTCTGAGTAGGGCGCTTATTTTCTTTCCGCAGAATTGCTATTTGCCGCAGGTGTCGCCAAACTGCATTCGGTCGCGCCATTCCCGGAACAACTTTGAGCACTGGTTGTCGGTGGCAGTATTCATACTTGTCATTTGCTTTTTTTTTTACTTCCGCAAACAAATGTGCTCGCGGAAAATATGCATGTATCACCTGATCAATAAAAAAAAACTAGTTACCGCATTGTACCTTTCAAGCAGAAATCCCTCTCACTTTATGTAATCTCTTGCAGTTCACGTCCCGTGTTATGTTGCTTTGCTTATGCTGAATGCGGCGCTGAAAGTGACGCCAGTTAAAGGGGCCCTGCCACACTTTTCAGCATGGTCACAAAACGCTGACGATCGGTAGCTGAGGCTCCTGAAAACACGTGAGCCGTACATTACAACGCAGCATGCGGCCAGGAAATTACAACCAATTTTCAGTCAGCAAAAAAACGCTCCCTTTTCTCTCTGCAGATGACGCCATATGCTCTAATGAGCTTGCCATCCAACCAAATTCACGGCCATTGGCTGAATAGAGCATCGTTGGCTGCATAGTTAATACGCCCGCCGTGAGAGGACGCCACGTGCCCGCGCGGGCGCTCGCGATCTCACTTAAGGTTAGCCGCGCGTTCACAGAAAAACAAAGTGCTCAAGGTCATGACGCGCGCGTGACGTGACTTCTTTCCCAGTGCCATACACCCTGCTTAGCTTCCAGCGTGCTCATAGGGACGAGAGAAGAGAGATCGCAATTACAGCGCGCGATAGATCTCTGCATCTTAATACACAATTATATCGCGCAAGTTGGTATGGACAAGTTGGTATGGGCGAGTTGGTATGGATATCGGGCTAGTTGTGTCTCTTCTTTCGTGTCCTCTTGTAAAAGTTGTGCGCTTCCTACCAAGATGAATCTCTGTAACTCAGCCCGTACTTGACGGATTCTAAGAATTTTTACGGTGGTCAATTCATGAGGCAATAAAATCCTTCAGTGAAGCCATTCGATGGTTACTTGGAAAAGTGTCGAAGGGCCCCTTTAAATGTGTTGCGGCTATGGTCGCTATCAAGGGAGGGTGTCATATTATTGAGGCACCCTTTTATCTCGGCATATGCATCGCGAAAGTCATCATCATCAGCCTGTCTACGCCCACTGCAGGGCAAAGGCCTCTCCCATGTTCCGCCAATCAACCCGGTCCTGTGCTTTCTGTTGCCACGTTATACCTGCAAACTTCTTAATCTCATCTACCCACCTAATTTTCTGCCTTCCCCTCAGGCGTTTGCCCTCTCTTGGAATCCAGTCAGTTACCCTTAATGACCACCGGTTATCCTGCCGACGTGCTACGTGGCCGGCCCACATCCATTTCTTCTTCTTAATTTCAACTATGATATCCTTAACCCCCGTTTGTTCCCTGACCCACTCTGCTCTCTTCCTGTCTCTTAAGGTTACACCTATCATTTTCCTTTCCATCGCTCGCTGCGTCGTCCTCAATTTAAGTTGAACCCTCTTTGTAAGTCTCCAGGTTTCTGCTCCGTAGGTAAGTACCGGTAAGATGCAGCTCTTATATACCTTCCTCTTGAGAGATAGTGGTAGACTACTATTCATGATTTGATAATGCTTGCCAAATGAACCCCATCCCATCCTTATTCTTCAAGTTATTTCACTCTCATGGTTCGGCTCCGCGGTTACTACCTGTCCTAAGTAGACGTACTCCTTTACAACTTCCAGCGTCTCGCCACCTATCGCGAAGCGCTGTTCCCTGCCAAGATTGTTCCACATTACTTTAGTTTTATGCATATTAATTTTCAGACCTATTCTTCTACTTTCCGTATCCAGTTCAGTAATCATGAGCTGTAATTCGTCTCCCGCGTTACTCATCAATGCAATGTCATCAGCGAATCGCAGGTTACTGAGATATTCTCCATTAACTCTTATCCCTAATTCTTCCCAATCTAGGGCCCTGAAAACCTCCTGTAAACACGCGGTGAATAGCATTGGAGAGATCGTGTCTCCCTGTCGTACGCCCTTCTTTATTGGGATTCTGTCGCTTTCTTTATGAAGGACTATAGTGGCTGTGGATGCGCTGTAGATTTCTTCCATTATGTTTATATAGGCTTCGTCGATGCCCTGATTCCGCAGTGCTTGCATGACTGCTGATGTCTCCACCGAATCAAATGCCTTCTCGTAATCTATGAAGGCTATGTATAGGGGTTGGTTGTATTCCGCGCATTTCTCTATCACCTGATTGATAGTATGAATTTGGTCTATTGTTGAGAAGCCTGTACGAACTCCTGCCTGGTCCCTTGGTTGATTAAACTCTAATGTCGTATTAATTCTGTTAGCAATTACTTTTGTGAATAGCTTGTAGACAACGGACAGTAAGCTGATGGGCCTGTAATTTTTCAGGTCCTTGACGTCCCCTTTCTTATGGATCAAGATGATGTTGGCATTCTTCCAAGATTCTGGTATCCTCCCTGTCGAGAGACACTTCGTATACAGGGTGGCCAGTTTCTCTAACATAATCTCTCCACCGTCTTTCAACAGGTCTGATGTTACCTGATCCTCACCAGCGGCTTTGCCTCTTTGCATTCCATTTAGGGCTTTCTTTACTTCTCCTGTTAATACTGGTGGGATGTCAGATTCCTCTGGGATATTACTGCTTCTTACGTTATCATCCTGACTGTCTCGGCTGCTGTACAGATCTCTGTAGAACTCTTCCGCTACCTCAACTATTCTATCCATAATGGTTGTGACCTTGCCATCCTTGTCCCTTAATGCATACATCTGATTTTTGCCTATGCACAGTTTTGTCTTCGTAGCTTTGAGGCTTCTTCCGTTCTTTAGAGCATGCTCAATTCTCTCCATATTATACTTTCTTATGTCGGCTACTTTACGCCTATTGATCAACTTCGAAAGCTCCGCCAGCTCTATTTTGTCTGTTGCATTTGAGGCTTTCATGGCTTGACGTTTCTTAATGAGGTTTTTCGTCTCTTGGGATAGCTCACCAGCAGCGCGAGCGGTCGGTTTTTTTCAATCGCGAAAGTAAGCGTTCCTAAAGTGTAGATTCGGCTTATTTGAATAAGAACAAAACATGCCTCAATGCAGCACCTTTATCGTGATACAGAGACTATATAACCGTGTTACGTGTGGGATGGGTTTATCTACAGGATCAATGAAGCTGCGTAGAGATGACATTGCGGACTGTGAGCCCTAGCCTGCTCCACGAGTAGTTCGGCTCTTCCTCCTCCACATCTTTGGTTCCGCCACGAAACGTAACATTTTCCTTCAATGCGTATGCAGCACACCGAGTAAATTAGGCAACCATATATATAGGGCTGGTACTACGATCTCTCTGACAGAAGTGCTACAGTCGAGCCGCATGAAGAAATTCTGTCTTTCGCGAACGACGATCATCGCAGGTCAGGTTCGCTACCGCTTAGTCCATGTCACTGAGTTTGTTGAGTATAACCAACAGGCCTCTGTACATTCAGATACATTTGCAATACCAGCCTTTCTTTCGTATTGGAGTCCACAGTAAAAGCTAGTCGCCTGGAGAGAAGGCAACGTGTGTGAGAAAAGAGTCGCAGCGTGGTTTGGTTGCTATTGTGGAAAGAGAAATGTCAAGTCAGATAGTCGACGCGCTTCTTTAGCACGACGCCAATTCCTTGTGTAATGTGCAGTTCTCAAATTTTCTGTGCAATGCATCAGACGCAAATGTTAAGTTGCTTCCGTGATACCCTCAACGCGGTATAGATTAGCCTACGGAAGAAGACTTTGGGGCCACGTACACATGCCATTTTTACCATAGCGATGTACAAGCTTTCGCATACTGCGATTGAAAATTGGTCGATAAAAGCGATATAAAATTTTAAGTTGTCGTTTATGAATTGAAAGAACTTGGAGATCATTTAGCAGTTCCACGCCCTCGTACTAACTAGGAAGTTTTGCACCCACGGCAAGCTATGTATAACAAAATATGACGTTACCACACTGTGACTGCTGTCCGAGAGTGCACTGTGCGCTGTGAGTGCTGTCCAGGAAATATCTGAGCCATCTATGTGCATCAATTGGTTGTATATTAAACTGCGAGTGCACTCATTTTTAGTATTCTTTCTAAATATTGTGTGTTCTTTATATATGTAACCATTTGTAAAAATTATTTCTCGACTTGCTGGATTTGCAGCAAAAGTGCGATTCTGATAGCGGTTGCACATGGCGATATCAAGATCTTTCAGGGTAAACATAAAGTGCTACGTTTGTCAAGAGATGCCATGAATATAAATATACTGCAGTACATCAGAAGAGCTGAAATGCTAATTTTATAACCCAATCAATAATCCTAAGGAAATGTGCAAGTCTAGTAAACAGCACGGTGTTTAAGAATGTAACGTCAATTTACATGTGCACAGCACTTGTGAAAACGTTCGTTTATACTACGGATTAGTGTATTTAAAGGAACTGCTACGTTCCTCACAATATTCTCGGATATGTGCATGCCTATATGCGGCCATTTACTAACTAGTGTAGCCGTTCTTTATTCGTGTACACATTGTGAAAATTCGCACGCTCATTATAACTTATGAACAGTAATCACAGCTGAAGGGTAGCTGCAGTGTTAATCGTCACATGCTATGTATTACTGCGTGAAACAAAAACAATCATCAACTGCCCACAATTTAGCGCCGCTTACACTAATTCGCGCAAGGCTGGGTCACCGACGATCTGGTCGGAAGCCAGCTGGTCCTGGCTTGCCTAGGCTTTTACACTTTCACTTCTCTCTTTACCAACCCTTGCTATACCATACTATACGTGCCCATATGCTTTCTGTCTTTTATCTTTTCTGTCCATTTCTTTCTCCCTCTGTCGTTCTAGCTTTTATCCTCTTTCTTCCCTTTCTTTATATATATTTTTTCTCTTTCGTTATATGTCTTTGTTTTTCTCTTTGTAGTGGTACTCTCACCTTCTATTTTTTTCTTCCGTTTCTATCTAATTCTCTGCATCTCTGTAATCGTTTTCCATTCCACTTTTCCCTCCTCCACATCATCACATCTTTCCTCCTCACCTTCCCTTCCCATCCACTTACTGTAGTACACCATGCAAGGCTATGATATGCTCTGCTAGCGTGCCCGGATAGCCGAGTTGTTACGACGCTCGCCTTTGGATCGTGGGTACACGGGTTCAAATCTCGCCTCGCCAAGAAACTGTTTTCGCCAACAATTTATATCTTTCTCTTTCTTGCTAACTCTGTCTCTCTTTCTGTCTTTCGTTCTCTCTCTCTGTACTCGTTCACTAGCACATCATAGCCACTGCATCCCACGCCGGACATATCGGCGCACGTGTTCTGGGAACGAAACAGAAGAAGAATAGGAAATCCGTGAAGAAGAGGACAAAGAGAGCGCGTGCCAGTTCATGATGATAATTTTTCATCTACGACACATGACAAACCTCGAGCATAAAAGATCTGCTGTAAAAAATTCACAGCATATCCACGGGTGAATGATGAAGAGATTGGCGCGAAGCTCATGAAGCAATCATGGTTACACCGTGAAATCTTCAGTGGTTTCGCCCAGCAGTAATCAAAGCGATAGCCCAGTACGTCATCAAAGACCTGACAAACACTGTATATATTTATACAAGAAATTTTACTAATCGTAAGTGGTAGCTAGACGTGGCTTCCGTTCCCCCTTCATTATAACGGCTTTATGGTCGGTGAAGTGATGGATCGGTGATGGTCGTAGAGGGATGTTTGCAAAGACGTAGTAGTGGGCAGTTTGCAAATGATCGGTGATGGGTAGTAGTATACTGCCTGTTACGCCTTACGCCGGACAAGGTGAGACTAAGAAGAGCTTCGCCCCTCAAAAGAACGACACTTGCGCAAATTTCGAAGCGGAAAGAGCTGAGGGATGTGTCAAGCGTGTTTTAACTGCGGAGCACTTTAAGGGACCGCCCTTTAGCTATGCCTCGCGCTTGTGTCACGCAGTCCCATGTACTGCGTTGGCGTCATGCAGGTACAAAGTTTGATACACATAAGCTGCACGTTCGGAACGCCAGCGCTTGCTTGCCGATGAGCTCCAGCGTCGCCGAAGCGCTAATTCGTCTGTCCGAGCCAGCGAAGCGACAATGAAACGCCAGCGTCGGGAGTTAGACACAGATTTACGTAAAAGAGAAGCGGAGGCGAAACGGCAGCGCCAGTAGTTAGACGCACGAAGCACGGAGCCGCAAAGAGTAGAAAAACAGTAGAAGGGAGACTGTAGAACACAAAATATAAAATCAGAAAACAAATCAATTAATCACAAGCAAATAGTATAAAACGGTAACAAATATTACATGACCACACGAGAAGCACAGAAAAGTGCATATAAACAGAGCGTAAACGCAAGGGAAACGCAGGCGAATCAATGTTCCGCAGCTCGCACAGCTTGCACTTCGGATGGAACCGGCTTGGAGATCATTTTCTTACTTTCTCTTGACTGTATCAATGTCTGCTGCAGTGGACAGAAATGTCAAGATTCGAGAAAGTAGTTCTCAGTGACAATACTGATTTCTTCCTCGGTAGTTCCATGAATGCCAGGCACGTCGTGTCTCGTACCGCGACGAGAAAATTACGGAGTGCTGGCACCAGCGAAAAAATAACATTGTTGTCACGTTTTGCAGTTTATCTATGGCACTTCTTTTCTCCAAGCTTCAGAAGGCAACACAAAAGCTTCTTCTGTACCCGGTAGCCAGTGATTTTAGTGTTCATGCAGTGCAAGGAACTTCTTTTGCTGGTATATTTTGTACTCTCGTATTTTAGCACAACTTCCTCCAGAAAGGCCAGGTCGGGTAATATAAAAAGAACGTTAGTCGAGGAGGAGGCTTACGCGAAAATAAATTGTAAAGGCAAGATCTTCGTATTTATTTAAGAAAATCGGCAATACCAGCATTGTGTAATCGGATTTTTGGGTTCTATTTTGTTTGTAGGAGCACAGCCTTCCTAGAGAGCGTTTTCGTGTGGGATTGGCATGACTTCGTTTTATGTCTTTCTAGCGTTCGTTAGCGTCAGGGATAACTCTATGGAAGGCGCGGCCCGCGACTGCGATAACGCGGGTCGGCATGGATTTTTTTGCAAAGCCAGAATTTGCTTCATAACTGTAATTCTTTCATCTCGGCTTTGCAACTCGTCCTAGCCAGAGATTTTATTAAAATAAAGCTTAATGCAATAAAACGATCACAGAAAGTGTTGTCTACTGTTCTGCACCAGGGGCACAAAGGTTCAGATATGTTCATATTGTGCAAGTGTGGGTGTGCAGTCCAGTGGTCTAGTGGTTAATATACCTGCTTTCAAAGCCTGTTAGCGTTGGTACAAATCGAAGGAAATTTATTATCGCTTATTATCGCTTATTTAAAGCGATGATAGCCTTACATGATAGAGTGACGGAGGGACCGTTTCCTCTTTGTGTCGGTGAACAAATGCTTACGCATGTAAAGGTGAAATTATCAAAGGGCCCCTCACCACCCCGCGTTTAAAGACGAGGGAGTGATTTTTTCCTCGTTTTCGCTGCCCTTCCTACGGGCCATATCTCCCCCTCGCCACTTATTTCTTAAAATCGCTCGTACCACCTCAGCACTAAGCGTTGACCCTAAAAAGATTTCGCGCTTGTCGGCGACACGCTGTTATCTACATTTGCGCAGTCGCAAACACAGACAATGAAGAAAAATCAGTTGATCACGCACATAGTCGTGCGAGGCAAGGAAGAACGGTTGGGTAGCTGCATGGAAAAGCAGTACCGGAGGCACTTATCATGGTTAACATCTGACATTTTGCGTATATGGACTAATCGAGAGTATTTACTATGTACACGACACAAGAATCGCTGTTCTGCGTCACGAAGTGCGCCAGAAAGGCAAGAAATGCCAGGACAGAATATTGCGCTCGTTTTTTTGCATTTTCAGAGGCTGGTGATGAGGCAAATATGTACTCTACTCTGGGAGAGCTGTGTGCAGCTATACCAAAAAAAAAGAAAGCAAGGCGTCATGCTTAGAAAAAAGATGGCTGATCCCTGCGTAATAGAAATCGGCATAAAACGAAAGTGAAACGTGTCGTCACCGAAGTAGTTGATTGTTTATGGTGCATTGGTGTACGAGGGCTTGTACAACGTCTATTGTTGTTTGACAGATAGCACCGCTTGATATGTAGGCACCCACGGTGACGCCTAGTGGCACATCTGCGTACCGACGACCAACGCCCATGATTATGATTTAACCCTTGCGGTAGATGAAGTCGTTAAGATATACCTGGACACCGCATATGGTGAATTCCGCGCAAAGATGCCATCAACAAGCACATAGTAAACAATAATACTCGATATGCATTTCTTGAAAGCATCGTGAAACGCGAAGTGAGACGCGACAGCGTCTTGTCTTCCCTCAAACCTGGCCGTTATTCTCACAGGGCTAGCGGGGAACGCGGTGCGACAGCCAGGCGAGCGTCGGAGAGCTAATTTTCGATATGCATGGATGCTATGAGCGAGGCTTGGGCTAAAGCTGCCACCTCGCGGTGTGTTAAAGCGTTGACGATATTACACTTCTCCTATTGGAAACGCGCCGAATGGGACGGTCGTAGCAACGGCGCGTTGCCGGAGCTAACTGCGGAGGCAACGAAGGTTTCAGGGGTTTTTTTCGCGACTGACGGCACACGTCATCGCCCCGTTATATTTATTTATTAATTTGATTTGCATACATACAAGCACAAGGACACAGAGAAAAGAGGGAGAGAGGAAGCTGGCAACTGCCACCTAGAGGGGCACAACGCCTGCCTGCTCTTTCGGGAGGAGGGAAGAGACAGAGGAAAGGGAGTTAGGAGGAGAAAAAGAGGAAAGGAGATGGAAAGTGAAGTAAAAAATTGACGAGGACTTGGACAAAAATAGGTAAACGCACACACACACACAAAAACAAACGCAAGGAGATGCTCATAGCATTCATCCATCTAAGGGCACTGTGAAAGGACAGTGTGAAAGATAAAAGGCGTGTTCATGTAGCCTGCGTTATGTGTTTGGCGGCAGCTCAGTGGGCTAAACGACCGCAGTCATCGTCATGGGCCGAGAGGTCGTGGGCTCGACTCCTGCCAACGGAAACTTTTCTTGCGATGTGATTCGTGCGAGAGGACAGCTAGACGTGTGAGATGGTAACAGTATTATAGGTCATGTTTGATTATTTTTTCATGATTATGGAGCATAGCTTGGGAAATGATTGCCTTTTCAAACAGTCGAGGTTATTGAAAAAGTTTAAGTGTCGTAATCTCGGCTGTCACGGCTGTCGAAAGCTGCAGCGACGGTAGGTCACATGGGTGTTGTAGCAGACGACGCGTGAGGCAGGATGCAAGATGAAACTGCAGCGCCGCTAGTTCTTGCGTCGGTCGTCAGGCCCACTTCGGAGAGCAAGCATCTATGGCGAGCTGCGAAACTGAACTGGTTCTAGAAACGTTGGCTGCTCTTGCGTTCGGAGGAGCAGCCGAGTTTGAGCACGCGGGCCCCACTGCGTCGTGCCCGTGGTGCGTCTGCGTCATTTCGCTGGCAACCCCAGACGCCTTGGGGACCCATTCTAATTTTCGATTTCTGGATCTAGGGTCAACGCGATCGCAACTCGAGTTTGGCAACGCGAGTTGCCAAACTCTGGCCATCCTGCATAGCCCCCCAGGCCACAGCAAATGGGCCATCATTCTGGTGAGCGCTAGCGTTGCTGCTGTGTTATTTTTACCGCACGATAGAGCGCAGCGCAAGAGCCCAAGAGTGGCATGGGTTCTGCGCATGCGCCCTGGCGGCTCGCAAACTTCCTCGGTCCCCAAGCTCCTTGGGGCACCAAGTCTCAAGCTCTCTAATATAGTATATAAGACGCAGGGCAAAAATAGGTGCCTATAAATAGGACCAAGTATGCCATTCTTTGACCATTATTTACAGTCATTTCCCGAAAACTACATCTGGCAGATGGCCTCCTTTTACATAAGTGCGTTGTTGCAAACGCTTCTAAAAGTCCCACACGCGCCTCTGTAGGTCCTCATAAAACGCTGCAACTTCGTCACCAATGGCTTGCGATTGATATCAGTGGCTTCATCAACAATGTTTAATGTGTAAGTTGGCTTCACGCCACAAGCTAGCTTCGTAAAAATTTACTATGTATACTATGTATGCTATGTGTACTATGTATATAGCTTCGCAAACTTTTACTATTCGTGAATAGAAGGAAGTTGAACGCACTGCTATAATTTTTGCTTCAATGCCCATACAACAAAGACGCGGACGTGTATCCCCCAGTAACTCGACTGATCAGTGCAGTGGTGAAGCAGGAATGAAATCTGGTTATGTTGTATGCTTCATACAGAGAGAGAGACAAGCAACTTTTATTGAAACGGCAAGTGTCAGAGGAGTTTATCTCCCCTCCCTTAGATGGCAGCTAAGAGTCCTTGGGCCCTAGCGGCATCTTCGGCTTACTTGATGACCTGTAGTTGGTCCTCCATGCTTGAGCTTAGCAGCGCGGTCTCCCACTGCTCCGTATTCATATATGTGTTGTTTGGCCCCTTCACTATGTTGGGGCAAGCCCAGATAATGTGTTTGAGGTCCGCCCGCTGATTGCAGTGTTTACATCTGTCTGAGTAGAGGTCCGGGTAACAATGATTATAGGCGATTGGGTCTGGGAAAGTGTTTGTTTGTAATAGGCGCCACGCTGTCGCCTGCTGGCGGGTAATGCTGCCTGCCTAATCTGTAGTGCTTGGTAATTTCATTATATCTGAACATGCGGTCTCTCTCCGCACGCGGGCTCCGCGTCATTCCTGCCCCTGCTCGGCTCGCTAACTCTCGAGCGAGGGTGTGTGCGGTTTCATTGCCCGGGAGGGAGGAGTGGGCGGGCGTCCATATAACATAAACGTTGCGCTCTCCGCGAAAGTTATTTAAGATCCTTAACGCCTCTTTCGAGACCCTTCCGTTAGCGAAGTTATGAATCGCGGCTTTAGAGTCACTGATTACGACGCTGGCCGTTGTGGACGCAAGCGCCAGCGCTATGGCCGTTTCCTCCGCGATTTCCGAATTTCCTGTTTTAATGGTGCCGCTAGCCAGCAGGTGGCCCGCTTGATTTGAAGCGACTATTGCCATGTGTCGACCGTCAGCATATTCGGCCGCATCTACATATACCACGTCCGCGTCGTGTTGGAACTTCTTGTGTAGTGCTCTCGCTCTTGCATTCCTCCGCTCCCGATGATGTTCGGGGTGCATGTTTCTGGGTAACGGATGTATTATGATGCGCTCTCTGGTTTCTTTTGGTATATTGTATTTATTGCCGATTTGGCCAGCGTACGTTATTGCAAGTTTGTGCAGGATGTGTCTTCCCGTGTTGCTTTGCGCAAGTCGTTCATATTGCGCTATCGTATGAGCCTCAATAAGTTCGTCTATCGTGTTATGTATTCCTAACGCTTCGAACTTTGCGTTAGACGTGGTGATCGGTAATCCGAGGGCTTGCTTATATGCCTTTTTAATCATGCATTCTATCTTTTGTTTTTCTGCCACTTGCAACTTGAGGTATGGGGTCACATAGACTATGCGGCTGACGACGAAGGCTTGGATGAGCTGCACGAAGGTGTGTTCTTTCATGCCGTAGTTCTTGTTGGCGATTCTTCGAACCAATCTAATAGTTTGATGGGTGTTGTTATCCAGTAACTTTATTGCTTCTCCGTTATGTCCGTTCTCGGATATTCGGAGTCCCAGAACTCTTATGTGTTGTACCTGAGGTATCGGGTAACCCCCTGCTAAGATTGTGATGTTGGGTCGTTCTTGAATGCAAATGCTCATTTTCTCTACACGCGTGAGCTCCGACCACGCACTTCTAGCGCACGCAGCACAATTTGTTCACCTTGTTCAGCGCACTTAAGTAAGCCATGTCTCTCGTCTGCTTTCGTGGAGCCATCTATTTTGGAATCGGCAGAATTTGACGGGTGGAGTCAACCCCTTCCTGTTTACAATACTGTCATGGCAGGTACCAACGACGTCGCCCCGCCGTGACCAGTCATCCGTCAGGGCGACATCGCTGAACGAGAGACGTTTCACGTGCAGCGCGAGCGTCGCAAGTACGTGGGAACCAAACGGAGCGGTGGGGTTGCCGCAGGCGCCTGTTGTTCGCTTTGTCCGGCAGGTGAATGGTAAGCGCTGACATCAGCGTACAAACTTGAGCGGGTCTCCCCTATTCTAGTACGTTGCAGAATGTACTTCAATATTCGTCTAACGCGCGCAGTTTTATCTTAAAGTGGTCCTGGACCTCTTTTCTAAGTAGTCATCGCACCACTTTATGGTATTGAAGTTTACTGCCTCATGAATCAGTTGCCGCAAAAACATCTGGAATCTGCCAAGAACGAGCGGAGTTACATGGTTACATGGCTCCAGGCAGTTTCTCAAGTATCTCGTCCCGTCGAGCGCTCTCGAATCTACACACCAGGAGTGCTATGCATAATGGCCCGAGCTTCTCGGCAACACGAGTTTGCTCCGAAGTCGCACTACGGCTGTCATGATAGGAAGACAGGGTGAAGCGCACGGTAGCAGAGCTGATATAAACGGCTACAAGACCGAGCATGGCGTCACACACGCACGTGCGGCATCTGCGGCGGCTTTCAAAAGAACACCGCGTGCGAACGCTTCAGCGTGATTGTCGCACTTTCTTTTTGCCAAGTGAACATCGCGCTTCCCACGGGAGTGTGCGTGGGCGTTTGTCCTCTTTTGGGCAAGTTCTTTCGTTCCACCTGCGGGAGGGAAATTTTCACTATCGGAGGCAACAAGGGCGCACACGCAGCACTCTCGTGCAGCTCGTTTCGCTTCTCTCAACTATTACGGATAAATAAATGGACAGGTTACTGCTACTTACATTACACATCCGAAGATTTTTCTGCTGTAACGAATCGGCAGAAAATGGCTCCAGAAACAAGTAAATACTAACATTTTCCGCCGCTAATGCCACCAGGGGCGTTTCCTTCACGCCTGTGAGTTGTACGTCGGAATTGAGTGCGAGGCATCGTAGCCACTTGATGATATCACCTTTGGTTCTTGGTGCGTGTGTGCATAGTCAGTGCGATTAATCTCATAGATGAGTCGTGACGCTCGCTGGCGTTGCGGCGTGAGCACTGCTCCTCGGCAAGAGCAAGCGCGGTGGGCAGACGCGATCTTCGCCGCGGACATCTCTCAATCAAACTGATTGACGCGCGAACTCGGGTACAAACTCGTTGATTCTGAAAAGGCCCTAGTTCAACTCGTGACTGTCGTAGTGCCGGTGTGCCTGTCAAAGCGTTTCATGCGGTGCACGCTAAGCAGCAGCTTCTGTGCATATAAAATATTAATTTGGTCAGCTTGCACTACTTGTGCAAGGCTGTCGGAGGGGCTTGTAATCACCTAGCTTCCTCCAGCTTTTCACGTAGCTTGTCTACTCAGTCTGTTTGGTCTGCTTCGGAGTGAAAACCCCGTCAGTTCGGTCTCAATTTTGATGGTGTTAATTACCTAGGTCCTAATTACCATGATATTGTAATATATTGCGTGAGTTTAGTGAGTATGGTCCTAATTAATGTATTCTGAATTAGCGATCCAATAATTAGCGTTGTACTAAGAAGCATGGTCTCAATTAGCTTGGCCTTAGCCTTGCAATGCTTCATTGCCATAGTCTTAGTAAGATGTTGCTTAATTATCTTGGTCTTAGCATCACGTGGCTTAATTAGTGTGGTCATATAGTGTCCTGAACTAATTAGCTAGGTATACCGACCAGCCAATTAGCTAATCAGCCGGGCGCACGTGCTCGGGTAGCGAGCAGACGATTAATAAGGGCACGAAGAGTGCGCGTGCCGGCGGAGCAGCGCGCTAGAATGTACAGGCCAACCATGATGATTACACACGTGGCCTCGACGATTAGCTCCGGCCGCGGTGTTGTAAGGTGCTCGGCCAGAGCTAATCTCAGAGGCCGCAGTGCTGATTATTCTAAAGGATACTCAGTGCAGACATTAAATGCTTGAAAAGAAATTTAAACAGCTGGTACCTCTAAAATTATCGTTAGTAAAAGAATCTGACACTTTTCTTGCATGGGTGCACTTCTGCACTCAGTGGAACGACAAACAAATGAAAGATGATGCCTCTGGTTTAAAGACACCACCCAACTTTGCCGACCGCCCTTGACGTGACGCCGCGTCCCAACGTAACCAATCGAACGCAGCGCGCGCTGAGGGATAGATTTGATCTTTTCGGATTGTTAGCTTGCTCAAAAGGGTGTGTCTCGATAGCTCGGAAAGATTCCGAGTTTTGCCAAACTCTGGCCATCCTGCATAGCTCCCCAGGCCACAGAAAATGGGCCATCAGCTACGTCACCTAGCGTCATGAAATGCCTTCGCTCACTTCAGGTTTGATTCTGGTGAGCGCTAGCGTTGCTGCTGTGTTATTTTTACCGCACGATAGAGCGCGGCGCCGGCACGCCGTGGAAGGATCCAAACGCTGCTGTTGATATACGTCAGCTATCGACAATAGTAGCAATGTGCTGTTTGACACCATACAGCAGCCGCCGGCGTCTCCTGTAAGAACGACCACAAGCCTATGTGTGGAGCTGGGCGCTTGCGAAACTGCCAACTTCGCGCGCAGGTTGTTCGGCTTGTGATCTCTACGTGCCACGTGCGACTACAAAATTTGTCTGAGCTGTTCATAGAATGTGCTTTTCCACCATGCCCGAGGTCTGGTTCATGGCCCCTTTAAGACGTTCTTTAGTTTTGGAATCGATGATTTCTTCTTTAGCGCAAAATACTTCCGAAGCAAGGGACGAAAAGAACTTAACATAGTTCCAAGCTCCAGAATTGACTAAGCAATTCTGGAACATTCTCTTACATGAAGGAGGGTCTTGGGACCAGCGGTAACATTTTAACACGGCGAAAAACCTTGAGCGAGCAAAGTATAGGCAAGCTAATATATATGTTAGCATGAAGAATGTAAATACTCAATTGGCATATGTCAATATCACCGAACAGCGCCACCACTAATTGAGAGATGTAGTTTTTCTGGTTGTCCCCTACGGCCGCTTGCATCGCATATACTTGACTACAAGTAGCTAAGAGATTTTGTACGTGCTTCTTGTGTTGCTATCTGTGTTCCGGCGCTTGAAAGGCATCGCCGAAGAACAGGGTGTTAGTGACGTCACCATGTTATCGTACATGCGCGAGTGACCTGTGGGCGTATATAGTCTGGCTCTTGTTCTGTTCCCGTGTGGATTGTTGCTTTGTGCTGCAAGCATGCAGTGCCGTTAATAAAGGTGTTCCGTGAAGCCTTGGCCTCTGTCTCGCTGCGGATGCAACAAAGTGGCGACGAAGATGGAATAGGAAAAGAACAGCAGACGGCAATGGCTCTCAGCAAGCTACCGGAATTCGCTCCCGGCAGCGGCAGCTTCGACGTGTTCGTCGAAAGATTAGAGCTCTACACCACAGTTAATGAGATTGCCGAGGCCAAGAAACTACATCTGTTCTTGAGCGCCATCGGAGAAGAAGCATACGTGACGCTCCGAAGTCTGGTACTACCCAAGACGCCAAGCACGTCGTCGTACCCGGAAGTCGTTTCGGCGCTGAAGACGCACTATTCTCCGAGGCGGTCAGTGGTGAGTGAAAGATACCATTTCAACCAAAGGAAGCAAGCCTCTCAAGAAACTGTCGCAGAATTTGTGGTACAGCTGAAGAAATTGGCATCATTATGTGACTTCGGCGCCTTCTTGGAACAAGCGCTTCGTGACCGCCTGATAGCAGGCCTGCATTCCGAAGCCATACGTTGCCGGTTGCTGCCCATGAGCGACAGCGAGCTCACCTGGGACCGCGCCTGCAACACCGCTACGGCCATGGAGGTAGCCGCGAAAGACGCCGTGGAAATGGTCGCGGAAAACACCGTCGAACAGTCATCCAGCAGCAGTGACATACATTGGCAGAGCCAATCCGCAGCGTTGCGCCGGAGTTCGCAAAGTGGGGCATGCACCGGCCACGGCTCCGGCAACACAACAAAGACTTCGGTGACACGAACTAAGACTATCTGTCAGCGATACGGTGGACAACACGCACCTGTAAGTTGCCCTTTTCTGAACAGGAGGTGTTATAAATGTCAGAAGAAGGGCCATGTCGCGAAAATGTGTAAAAGCAGGGTTGTACATCAGCTAGAAGAGCAGCACTCGTCGGACACTGAACTGCTAACGCTTTGTCACACCGATAATCGTCCGGGCGATCGGGCCATTGTAATAAATGTAAGACTAAACGGGAAAGAGGTACCCATGGAACTAGACACGGGAGCGGCAGTTTCTGTTATGTCCGAAGCAGAGTGCGCGAAGTATTTTCCTGGGGCAAATTTCAGGCAAGCAGACGTCAGACTTGTTACATATAACGGCACACCCGTTGATACCAAAGGCGTCATTGGTCGTTGAAGTGCAATACCACGAGCAGTGCTTTCAGTTGCCGCTAGTAATTGCTAAAGAGACGAAATGTGCAAGAATGCCTACGTTGTTTGGCCGTAACTGGATGAATGAAATCAAAATCCGATGGTATGAAGTTATGCAAGTGAAGGCACTGACAAAAGAAATTTCCTTGACTGACAAATACCGCGAAGTGTTTGAGCCGGGTTACGGAGCGATAAGAGGGTTCAAGGCGAGCATTGTTGTTAAAGAAAACGCTTCACCTGTATTCTGTAAGGCGCGATCAGTGCCGTATGCGCTACGCGAACAAGCCGAGCAGGAATTGGCAAACTTAGAAAAAGCTGGAGGCATTTACAGTGCGTGGGCTACACCTTTGGTGATCGTGCCAAAGAAAAATGGCAAGGAGCTTCGGCTATGTGGTGACTACCGTGTTACGGTAAATCCTGCCATTGAGGTAGACCAGTACCCGCTCCCTCTGCCAGAGGATATTTTTGCAACTTTACATGGTGGAACAGTCTTTTCGGCTCTTGACTTGTCCAAGGCGTACTTACAGCTCGAATTAGACGAGCGAGCACAAGAGCTGCTCACTGTCAATACCCACCTGGGGCTGTTCAGGTTCCGGCGCTTGCCGTACGGCGTAGCCTGTGCACCGGCGGTGTTCCAGGCCGTGATGGATCAGATCTTACACGGCCTCTCAGGAACGGCATGCTACTTAGATGACGTTGTCATCGCAGGCACAGATAGAAAGCAATGCCATGACAGGTTGGAGCAGGTGCTCATACGCCTAAGAGAACATGGCATACGGGTCAACACTGATAAGTGTAAGTTGTTCCAAGAACGAATCAGATACCTGGGTCATGAAGTTGACCAGAATGGGTTGCATCCCACGGCGGATACAGTAGCTGCCATCAAGCAGGCTCCAAAACCGAACAACGTGACTCAACTCAAAGCCTTTTTGGGCTTGGTTAATTTCTACTCAAAATTTTTGCCAAATCTGGCTACGGTTTTAGAGCCCCTGCATAACTTGTTGCGTCGAGAAGCAGCATGGAATTGGTCACGCCAATGTGATGAGGCATTTAGAACCTGTAAGGAAATGCTTACTAATGAAAATGTGCTTGAGTTGTATGATGTCAAGAAAGAAATACAGCTAACGTATGACGCGTCCGAGTACGGTTTGGGGGCTGTGTTGTCGCATGTTGTGGGTGGCACAGATAAGCCAATAGCATTTGCGTCGCGATTACTATCGCATGCGGAGCGTAGCTTCAGCCAAATAGAAAAAGAAGCTTTGAGCATTGTATTTGGTGAGAAGCGATTTCATAACTACTTGTATGGTCAAACTTTTAAGGTTCTTACCGACCATCAACCTCTCACCACGCTCTTCGACCCGAAAAGGAAAGCTAGTGCTGTAGCCACAGCTAGAGTACACCGATGGTTTGCTTTCCTAGCTAACTACAGCTATAAGATTGCACATAAGCCGGGCACGGCAATCAGCAACGCAGATGCTTTATCTAGACTGCCATTGCCCCAGACCTCTGAGCAAAATGAAGACATTTTTTATTTTGCCACTCTGGACGAACTACCTCTGACAGCAAAAGATATAGAGCGTGAAACAACGCGCGACAAGCTACTATCAGTAGTGCGCGACATGATTTGGCACGGCTGGCCGAAAGCTGTCGCTCAAGAACTGCAACCATTCTGGGTGCGACGTTTCGAACTCTCTGTTGATGCTGGTTGCATTGTTTGGACGAATAGGGTAGTTATTCCAAATTGTTTGCAGAGAGTTGTCATGAATCTGCTGCACGAACAACACATCGGAATCACAAAGATGAAAATGGTTGCAAGGTCAATGGTTTGGTGGCCAGGAATTGATGATGCATTGGAAGAAACCGTGCGAAAATGCAGCGTTTGTCAAAACGTACAAACCGCAGCACAGCTAGCGCCTTTGAGCCCGTGGCAATTGTGCGAACACCCATGGGAAAGGGTGCATCTTGATTTCGCCGAGAAGGAAGGTAAAATATTTCTATTAGCAGTTGATGCTTACAGTAAGTGGCTAGAAGTTAAAGTATGTAGCACGACGACTGCTACTATGACAGTGGCAGTGGTTCGGTCTTTGTTTGCCGCGCACGGACTTCCTTTAGAAGTAGTAACAGATAACGGGCCGCAATTCCGGGCTGATGAATTCCAAAGCTTTCTAAAAGCGCAAGGTGTAAAGCACACGTTCACACCCCCCGTACCACCCGCAGTCCAACGGGGCGGTGGAGCGGGCGGTACAAACTACTAAGACGGCCCTGTTTAAACAGTTGTTGGAGGACAAAGAAAAAGGCAGTGCAAGAACACTTCAGCACAGAATAGATAACTTTCTGTTATGCTATCGCACAACGCCGCATACATTCACTGGAAAGACGCCGGCTGAACTGTTTTGAGAAGACAGTTGCGGACCAGGTTGTTTTTGGTGCGGCCACATCTGACAAGGGCCATGACGGAGAAAGTAGAAAGGATGAAACAGTCAGCCGATAAGCGCAAAGCGAAGCCGCGATATTTTGGGGTTGGTGACCATGTGTTGGTTCGTTCCGTGCGAGGAGAATCGGTGAAATGGCTGCCGGGAAAAGTTACGCGAGTGAAGTCTCCAACTACGTATTTGGTGGTTATTGGAAACCAAGTGCGTTTTGTACATGCTGATCATTTACGACATTCTGTGCTCGACGACCGAACCCTACGTCGTGAAATATGCCTGCCACACGCCTCCGAGGTCGCCTCTCCTCCGCTGCCTGTGGTGCAACCGGACCCTCAGGTTGAACAAAGGCCATCAGACCCGGGGGTAACTGATAATAATAATGCAATTCCTCTGAGACGGAGCAACCGGGAAAGGCGGCCTCCTGAGCGTTGGGGTTATGACAGTTTTTGATCTAGTGATGAAGGAAGTGTTGTGTTGCTATCTGTGTTACGGCGCTTGAAAGGCATCGCCGAAGAACAGGGTGTTAGTGACGTCATCATGTTATCGTACATGCGCGAGTGACCTGTGGGCGTATATAGTCTGGCTCTTGTTCTGTTCCCGTGTGGATCGTTGCTTTGTGCTGCAAGCATGCAGTACCGTTAATAAAGGTGTTCCGTGAAGCCTTGGCCTCTGTCTCGCTGCGGATGCAACAGTGCTCTTTTTTTTTTAGAGCGTAGCTCTTTTGCGCCTGTTCCGGTGTTGAGAGTAGTCACTCGCCTCTCGCCGTAACCGATCGAACAAGCGCAGCGAAAGACCTCTTGGCTCAGGCGCCTCGAGGCACGCCACGCTCTTCTTCCTTTGCCGAGGCCGGCTGGGTTACTCTGCAGCCTTCGCGAGAGAAACAGAAAACGAGTAAGAGCAAATAAAATAAACAACGGGGAAAAACAACTATATATAGTTGCCCTAAGTGCAGTTGGTCCCACCGAAGCAGAAAATAAAAGGAACACATAACACTAATCAAAAATAATAAATGAGCACACAGATGATTCAAATACTACAGAACAATTGAAAAGAGCGAGTAGTTTGTCACTGTACGCACATATATATCTTTCAATTTCCTTCCCTCAGTATATCGCCAAATGAAAAGACGCGTCGAGCTGCGCTCACATTTCGCGTTAAAGTATGGTAATTGTCGGTAACTTTTTCTGAAGCTTCTTTATATTTGTTCGTCTTGTAGGTCAAGCGTAGTTGCATAGCCACTGCGGCATTTTGCTCCTTAAAACAGCGTACGTGTTCTATTTCAGGCCACCAAAGCTTTATTTCGATAGTGACAAAATGAAAAAAAAATGGTTGATCCCTCGGTCATAGGATTCGGTATAACACGAAAGTAAAACGTGTCTTTACAGAAGTTGTTGAATGTTTATAGTACACTGACATGAGAGAGCTTCCACAATGTCTATTGGTGAATGGCAGCTACAGTACCGTTTAACGTGGATGCACTCACGTAGATGCTTGGTGGCACATCCCCATCCCGACGACTAACATCCATGATCAATGAATAAACAAACCTTTGTAATGGTTGTAGTAGTTAACGGTGAGATCGTAATCAGAGTAAGCGGTGTGACAGCCAGAAGAGCGTTGCTGACTTGACGCAGAACTTGGGCATGCGACATCCCGCGGCATGTTTAAGAGTTATTGAACACCACGGCGTGACTATAGGGAAACGCAACGCGTGTCGTGTCTACCCTTAGCCAGGCCGCGATTTTTCTCGGGGCGAGCGTAAGCGGGGAACGCGATGTTACATCCAGGCGACGCAGGCCTGCGTCGTAGAGCTTTTTTAATATGGATGGATGCTATGAGTGAGGCCGAGCCTTGGGCTAAGGTTGCCACCTCGCGGTGCGTTAAGGCGTGGACAAAACTGCACTTAGCCTATTGGAAACGAGCCAAATGGGACGCACGCGTAGCAACAATGCGTTGCAGGAGCTAATCGCGGAGGCCAGGGTCATAACGCATTACTTCACGTTACCGCTCCCGCACGGCGACAGCAACCCGCCCACCAAGAGCACAGTGAGAGGAAAGAGTGAGATATAAAATACAGGTTTGTAAAGCCTCCAGGGTATGTGATCGTGACGCACTACATAGCGTGCCCGTCATCCGCTGTCGCGGACTGTGGGGTGGTGGGTTCAACTCCCGTTGATGGAACTTTTTTTTCTTTGCCATGTGATCGTGCGCATTTTTTCGACGTCATTTCGTGACGGAAATACGTCACTGAACTCTTGGTGGGCCCCGGCATAAAACACTTTCGTGTTGAAAAAAAAGCGCCTTTGCCCTTACATTTAATAGACATTTAGGCGCCTGTGGTTTGCGGTTCTGTGTGTTCGTTGTGCCTTTTTCGCACTACATGATGTCTATTAGCAAGCACCAACTAGCCCAAAAACAAGTCCTTCTCCCTTACATTTAGGCTCACGTACAAGAAAGACAGGTGGTGGCAGGTAACTCGAAGACGAAGTCGAGAGTCATTCGGAAAGCCGTCTGGTCAGGAAAAGACTTAACAATTAAAATAGACACCGACCACGAATGTTCGCATGAGAGGATCCTCCCGCACGGGAGTCTTGTTCACAATGAAAAACCGTGCGGGAGCCGAAAACTCTTGCTTTTATGTGAACTTTCGTGGTCACGGTCTATTTTAGGTGACCTCTTAACCCGAAGACCCTTAGTATTGCGCGTACCCTATGATAACTTAACCGCACTTTTTTGTAGGGTAAACCCTACGGTTTTTAACAATTCAACTTTCGTTGATTTCATTGACATTTCGCTTAAGATGAACTATTTTATCTATGGCGAGAAAGTTAGAAAAGTTAACTAAAGACTTGCACGGCGCAGTGTTTCTTCCGTGCAGCTTCGATGAAGACTAGACAAACTTGATACCTGTTTATCCAGCTAAAAATACGTATGTTTTTTTTCTTATTTGCCTCTTTCATACATTTGAGTAAGGAACGCGATTGTAGAATCGTACACAGCCTTCAGGACGAAGTCTTCTTCGGACACCATAAATAGCAGAAATGTCAAATATTAGCTTCCTAAAACGAAGTAAAGACAACGAAAACACAAAGACCTAGTGGACGAAAAACTACAGTGAGTGGACTGTAAATGCTTACGAAGCACTCATGGTCCTCACAGGAACTGCTCAAACAAGGGAGCAGAGCGAGACACCAAGAACGAGCTTTCTTTTACGATATCAGTGATGGTAATTTTCTCATAAACCCAGTAAGCTGTACGTGCTCGCCACTCTTTCAGCCATACTTTAGCCCTCCTGTCCACCGCAAGTTTGTTTAGATAAGTCGTAAATAAGATGACAATAGACGATATTGATAAGGTCCAGTGCTAGGCAGGGAAACGAACCTAATCAATTCTCGTGGTGTCCGACATCAGTACATAAGCCTCATATATCCTAGAAGCTACGTAACTAGCTGCCATAAAAGCACGCACGCAAATTCAGATTTTTTTCTTGCAGTCAGCCAGACGCAGAACACAGAAATTTGAAATTCCACATTTCGGGTCACTTTCTGGCTTTTATCTGAAGATTTCATTTGGTAAGACAGGAACTGAGCGCACCATCATTCTGAAGCTTCAACCTCTTCACAGCTCAAACTTTACTGCTTTGAGACGTTACCATATTCTAAGCCTGCGTTTATAAACGGACATTTCGCACAATTTTTCCTGGGTTATTCTGAAGAAGTTAGGATAGAGCCCCTCTCTTCAACACATGCTTACTTTTTTGTTCCTTTTCTTTGGCTTCACGGGGAACAAAGAACGACACTGTAGAGAACGTTACAGCGTGCCAAGGAGTAAGCTGGAAGTTTTCACAAACAGAACCCGAATCTGTAAGCAGAACAAACTGTAGAAAAAGCCCAATAAATCCACGAGCGCCGCATCGCGCTAACGGAAGAGCACCGACTAGCTGTCGCAAAGCACCCTTCGAAAGTGGCGCAGACAGGAAGGAAGGAAACAGAAAAAGGAGAAGGCAGGGACGTTAACCAGAAACTCTTCCGGTTGGCTACCCTACACTGGGGGATCGGGGAAGGGGAATGGAAAGACGAGAAATAGAGAGAAGGGAAGAGAAAAAAAAAGATAGAGAGACAAAAGATATGCAGTGCATTCACTAGAGCGTGCGGGATTGCGCCACAAGTCAGAGGCTTTCGCATAAGCCGGTCGTTCTCAAAAAACACAAGAGTGCTTTCACTGCTTTGTGGGCCGTCGCGAGATGTGGACGGTGCACCTGCACGGAAATTAGCCGATCATCCAGTCGCCACAGTGCGTTGGACAGTACTTGTCTCTCCGAGGCAAAACGAGGGCCGTGGCACAGCAAGTGTTCGATGTCTTCTTCGGTGCCGCAAACATCGCATGCTGCGCTGTCAGTCCTTCCGATTAACGTTCTATATGCCTTCGTAAAAGCAACTCCCAACCAAAGGCGATAGAGAAGCGAAGCTTCGCGTCGATGAAGGCCGCATGGAGGTTGGAGTTGCAGTGAAGGATTCAGTGTATGTAGTCTGGTATGTCTGGTGTTTCTTCCGTTCCACTCCGTCAGTGTGAGATTGTGGGCCAGTTGCCGAATTTGCCTTGCAGCGTCTGTCCTTGAAAGCGGATTGGGACGATGTTTGCTTCCTGATGTGATGTGCGAGGAGCGTGATCGGCGGAATCATTTCCACTGATGCCACAGTGGCCAGGTAACCACTGGAAGTCAATATTGTGGCCTTTTTGAATTACGTGGTGGTGAAGCTTCACGGTTTCATGCGTCAGCTGTTCGTGGCATCCTCGTCGGAGAACTGACCGCAGGCACTGTAACGCCGGTTTTGAATCAGAAAACACAGCCCATTTACTTGGTCTTTCAGCATCAATAAATTCTAGTGGGCTGCGCAGAGCCGCGAGTTCTGCCGCCGTAGACGTCGTCGCATGTGAAGTTTTGAGACGCAGAGTTATCCCTTGTGATGGTATAACCACCGCACCACCAGAACTGGACGACGAAGTCGAGCCATCCGTACAGATGTGGACGTGGTTACTGTAGTTTTCGTACAGTAGGAGTAGGCTCAATTGTTTTAGTGTATGTGTCGGTAGGTCTGACTTCTTCCGCACTCCCGGAACCGTTAGGTGAACTCGTGGGCGGCTCAAGCACCACGGAGGGAACAATGGTTTTGACGCAGGTGCGTACCCCGCAGTAAATGATGAGCGATGTTTGCCGACAGTGGCACTATATGTCGTGCGGGGCCTTTCAGCAGCGAGGCTCGCCATATGGTGGGAAGGGGTCCTGGCATAATGCCTGAGGTACGTACGCATTGTCTCGGTGATAATGTGCGTCGTGATTGAGTAGTCCTGCGCGATGGCAATGATTTCAGCCGTTGACGCGCTACGGGGTGACCCAAGGCATATCTAAGAGCTTGGGCTTGAATGCTCTGTATTGCGCGCAGGTTAGTCTTGCCGGTGTTCGATACTGCAGGCAAACTGTACCGTAGGAATCCAATAAACAGAACGCTGTACAGTTGTAGCATAGATGGTATCGGCACTCCCCATTTTTTTCCTGCAAGGAATCTGAACATGTGACATGTAGCAGTCAGCCGCTTCTTCAAGTAGTTCACGTGTGGAGTCCACGACAGGTTTCTGTCAATTATGACTCCCAAGAACATGTGGCTTCTGCTGAATGATATAAGGTCGCCATTAATTGATATACCATAGGCAGACATTGGCTTCCTCGTGAATGCTACCACTGCACATTTCCCACAAGACACTTTGAGGGCTTGTTTACGGAGGTAGCAGGACGTCATTGTGGCTGCCTTCTGAAGGCGGGCGCGAAGCTGAAGCCGTGTCACACCTGAAGTCCAAATGCAGATGTCATCAGCGTAGATAGAAAACTTTACTGTGCTTGGTAGGTTTTCGACCAGTCCAATGAGGGTTAGATTGAAAAGCGTAGGGCTTAGAATTCCTCCTTGAGGGACTCCTCGGCTACTGTAATACTCAGTTGTCGGGCCATTCTCCGTGGTCACGTAGAATGACCTTCTCTGTAGGTAGCTGCGCACCCACATATATATCTTGCCACCATGACCTACTGTTTCTAATGCACTCAGGATGGCTTCATGGGAGACATTATCAAGGCCCCCTTGACGTCTAGAAACAGAGCAGCACACAGTCTCTTACAGGCCTTATGGTGTTCGACATATGTCACCAGATCAACAACGTTGTCTGTTGCCGATCGGCCGCGCCTGAATACGGCCATGGCATCTGGATAGATGTCATAGTGCTCCAAGTACCATTCCAGTCGTGTTAGAATCATTCTTTCTATTGTTTTTCCCACGCAACTGGCAAGCGCGATAGGACGGTATGAGGAAATGTCCAGCGGCGACTTGCCAGCTTTGAGAAGCGGAATGAGGCGACTTGACTTCCATGCTTGGGGAACACACCAGTCTGCCAGGAGTCGTCGTATAGGTGCAGGAGTGCCTTCCGAGCTTCGTCTCCAAGGTTACGAAGAGCACGATATGTGATGCCGTCAGGTCCTGGCGCCGAAGAACGTCCGCACAATGTCAGTGCAGCTTCTAGCTCATCCATAGAAAACAGGCACTCCATGCGGTGATCACGTGAGAGAAATGGGTGGTGGAGCTCCGCCGTTCTTGTATTTGTGAAATTTGAGTCGCCGGCAATCCTTCTACAGAAGGATTCTGCGACGTCAATATCGTTACACTGCAAGTGAAGTGCCAGAGATTTGAAGGGGTGTCGCTGACCAAAGGTTGTGCGAAGACCACGGACACTTCTCCATATAAGCGATAAAGGCTTTCGCGGATCCAACGACTCGCAGAAGGATGCCCATCGTCGCGAAGCCAGTATATCCATGTGGCGCTGTATCTTCTTCTGAGCGCGTCTAGCCAGTCCCAAATCATCCTTGCACTTTATGCGTCTATATCTTCGTTCCGCGCGACGGCACATTGCACGAAGCTTCTCAAGTTCGATGTCGAAATCGGTGCGTGTGTAACTCGTCAAAAGCGAATGCGTGGTGTTCTGCATGGCATGCTTTATCGCGGCCTCTAGGTTATAGGATGAGCCGTCAGTACAACAGTCTTCCATTATCATCTTGAATTTCGGCCAATCGGTGAATTGGAGGGCTCTGGAGGACTTCGAGCTGGTCAAACCTTCTATCCTCAGATAAGTTGGAATGTCGTCACTACGCCGCGTTTCCAAATCTGAAAACCAGTGCACTTTTCTCGTGAACGAACGTGAAACAAGAGTGAAGTCCAGGCAGCTGCTGTAGGCTGATCCACGTAGATATGTAGGGTTTCCATCATTAGAAACGCAGAGTTCGTGTTCCGATGCAAATGACACCAACTGTCTTCCTCTAGAGTTGACCTTTGAGCTTCCCCATAGAAAATGGTGGGCATTAAAATCACCAGTGATCACCCACAGGTGTGGAGTCGATGTCAAAATACCGCGTAAGCGCTCGCATTCTAGGCGGCTTGATGAGGATACGTAAACTCCGAGAATTGTGAAAGTGACCTTATTCTTCTTCACAGTAAGGCAAACACATTGATTCTCTTCGTCAGGCGAGACAGGGTGATGAATATAAGTCAGGTCACGGCGCATGAACACAACAACCTTGCTGTACTCTCCGTGGGTGGAGGACATAAAGCACTCGTAGCCTGACAATCTGACGGAAGCAGGCAGATTGGGCTCGCAAATCACAATGATGGGGAATTGGTTCGTAAATACAAACTGTCTAAAGTCGGACATGCGCGACTTAAGACCTCTGGCATTCCACTGAAAGACAGATGCATTCTTGACTTCCTCTCGAAACGATGGTACCTCGCGGGCCGTGGTTTTACCCTAAAGCTGCAAGCACCAGACTCAGGGTGTCCAGCAGCTGCAGTGCGCTCTGCGCAGACGGGGTCTTCATGTTGCTCAGTAGAACGCGCATGGCGCTCATCAGCGACTGCAGCAAGGTTACGACCTGTCGATCTTCAGTCGTCGCATCAGTGGTTCGTGAGGTCGTTGAGGGCGGTGGGATTCGATGTGACACCGTAGCAGATTGAGCTTGTGGAAGCGAGGGCCACTCTGCGGAAGGTGCGACTGCTGTCTCTGCCTTTGATTTCGCAGTGTCCGTCTTCGAGGAGTTCGGTGTTCGTAAGGCAGCCGCTTTGATGGAGGATGACACCTGGCTATCGGCAGAGCAGTGTTTTCGTGATGTTCTTCGGTGTCGACGCCGTCGTCGCCAAAGTGTAGCGGCAGCCTCTCTGTGCGTTGAATTGTCCCGCACCATACGCTTGAGTACCGCGTGCTCGTTCCTCAAGCGCGGGCAATCTTTAGATGAGGCTTCATGAGCGCCATGGCAGTTGGGGCACCTTAACACAGTCACCGCAGGCGTCTTTTGAATGAGATTCAGCGCACCGCGGGCACACAACATTGTTCCCACAGACACCTTTGACGTGTCCTATCTTGAAGCATTTGTAGCATTGCAGTGGCTTCGGCACGTATGGACGGACTGAGTGGCGAACGTGGCCAACTTTGACGTGTGAGGGAAGGCAGTCTCCCTCAAACAGAAGCCTGAAGCAACGTGAGTTGCCAAGTCTTGTGATGTGCGTGATAAGAGTGCCTTCTGTAGTTATTCTGTAGTTCTGTAGTTTATTAATAATGGCAGGTCATCAGGTGGGATGAAAAGATCGACGTTATAAATCACGCCAACAGTGCCGTTACAACCTGTAGAGATCATTGATCGAACTTTCACTTTGTCGATTACCGTTATTTTCCGCAGGCTTTGCAGCGCACTACGGTGCAGAACGTCCACGGCAAGGACATTCTTCCGTGCATTTATCCTCACGTCTTTGATCTGATTCGGCGCGGTTTCCTCGAGAAGCACAGAGAGAACTTGCCTATTGAGAAGTCGTAAGTTGGTCGTAGGGTCTTCGGGCACGAAGAGCACGGTGTGCGGCCAACGTTGTGCTGCAGTCTTCACGGTAAAAACACTTGCCGACGATGTCGTCCGCAGGAGTCTTCTTTTTGCCGTGCGACTCATGACGACCTTGAAGTCATCGTCCGATTACTCGAAGCCCTTCGAGTACAAATCGGTTGTTTCGCTGTCCGTGTCACTTGACGCGTTTCCACGTTTCCTGGACGTGGCCCGACGTGACGGTTGCGCGCCAGGCAGATCCTCAGGTGTGTCTTGAAGCATTGCCGCAAGGATGGAGTGGCAGCTCTCAGGATTTGCAGGGAACCAATAGAAAAAAACTGTGAAAGAAACACTTCGTCGTCGTCCCGGCGCAGACAGGAATGCACGTATTAGCAATTCAGATGAGTTTAGGATCCTTCGCAGGCTACCACGAGCATGCACCGGTTATAACCCACGTGCGTCGCAGTTGAAAGTCACCTCCCCGAAGCTCGAGAAAAACTGCTCTCACACTGTGCTTTCCGATTACCTTGTTGTGACATGGTCATAGCGTACAGCGTGACGCTGTGCTTTGTGTTTTCTATTTCTACTTTATTGCATGCCATTGTTGCAGCCATAGTTTACTTGTGTTTTCTTTCGGCAGTATAATGCTAACAATAAGGTGATATCTACTCCTTGACAAGTTTGTCATTGTTGACAAGGTTTGCTAATGAGATTTACCTTGCTTTGGCAAGCCAGACCGCAGCCTTGTTTCGTAATTTCTTCTTTCCCTCCTAAATGTTGGCGCTTAACTTCATTGACGACGTAGTTTCTTCAAGAAGATCTAATGGTTCACGGTGCCAGCTCTATTTCATGATGATCCTATCATATAATCTTAAGTGCTAGGTAGGATTGCCCGAGCGTCTCGGTAAACAGAATTTTGCTCCGATCTCGCACTACGATGGTCATGATAGGAAGACATTGCGGAGCGCGCGATGGCAGCCTTGATAAAAACGGCTATATCAACGCGCATGCCGTCACTAACGCATGTGCGGCATTTGCAGCGGCTTTCAAAGGAACACCGCCTGCGAACGCCTCAGCGCCGTAACTCAGTCATCATTTCAGCAGTGCAGCGACGTCAACGCAATTGTCGCGCTATCTTTTTGCCAACTGAACATTGCGCCTCTCACATGCGTGTTCGTGGGCGTTTGCCCTATTTGGGGTAAGTTCTTTTGTTCCACCAGCAGCATGGAAATTTCCACTCTCGAAGGCAACAACGGCGCATACGCAGCACTCTCGTGTAGCTCGTTTCGCTTCTATCGAATATTACAGATAAATAAATGAACAGGTTACTGCTGCTTACATTACACGTCTGAAGATTTATCTGCAGTAACGAATCGGTACAAACAATGTCTCCACAAACAAGTGATTAGTAAGATTTCTCACCGCAAATGCCACCATGGGCGCTTGCTTCATGGCTGTGAGTGGTGCGTCGTGAGCGCGGTGAAATTGAATACGAGACATGGTAGCGACGTGATCATATAACCTTTAGTTCTCCTTGCATGTGTACATAGTCTATGCGATTAAGCTCATAGATGAACCATGCCGCTCGCTGGCGTTGCCGAGTGAGCACTGCTCCTCGGCAAGAGCAAACGCGGTGGGTGGACTCGATATTCGCCGCGGCGTCTGTCAATCAAACTGATTAACGCGCGAACTCGGGTACAAACTCGTTGATTCTGAGAAGGCCCCAGTTCAACTCGTGACTGTCATAGTGCCGGTGTGACTGTCAAGCGTTTCATGCGGCGGACGCGAAGGAGAATTGGTCAGCTTGCACTACGTACTTGTGCAAGGCTTGAGCCGTGGGAGGAGCTTTTGATCACCTAGCTTCTTCTAGCTTTTTACGTGGCTCGTCTACAGAGCCTGCTCGGTCTGCTTCGGAGTGGAGACCGCGTCAGTTCGGTCTCAATCTTGATAGTATTAATTAGCTACGTCTTAGTTATCGCGCCACTCAATAGTTTCTCTTAATTAGTGTTCGTTTAATTATTACGACAATAATTATTCAGGTATAAGTAGAAACATATTAATTAGCATGTAGACAGTTAGCGTAACCTTAATTGGCACGATCCTATACTTAGCATGACCTTAGTAAGGTACTAATTAGCTTGGTTTAAATAGTGCTCTTAATTAGCGGCGTTCTCATTAACATGGCCCTAATTAGCTCGGTCAGAGCTTTACACGGCTTCACTATAGCGTTGCCTTAGTAAGATGCAGCTTAATTAGCTCGGTCTTAGCATGACTTCGCTTAATTAGCTTGGTCATAGCATGTCCTCACTTAATTAGCTAGGTATACCGCCAGCCAATGACCTAATCAGCCGTGCGCGCGTACTCGGAGAGCAAGGAGGCGATGAAGAGGACGAAGAGGGCGCGCGCCGGCCGAGCAGCGCGCTAGAATGTAGAGGCCAATCATGATGATTATACACGTGGCCTCGGCGATTAGCTTCGGCCGCGGTATTGTAAGGCGCTCGGCCGGAGGTAATCTCAGAGGCCACGGCGCTGATTATTCGAAAGGATACTTAGTGCAGACATTAAACTATTGAAAAGGAATTTACATTGCCCATACCTCATTAGTAAAGAAATATCGTTAGTAAAAGCTTCTGACTCTTTTCTTGCATGGGTGCACTTCTACACTCGGTGGAACGACAAGCAAATGAAACAAGATGCATCTGCTTTGAAGACACCACCCAAATTTGTCGACCGCCCTTGATGTGACGCCGCGTTCCATCGTAACCGGTGGAAGGCAGAGCGCGCTGAGGGATGGGTTTGACCTTTTCGTACTGTAAAAGGGGTGTCGCGAGAGCTCGGAAAGAATTCGAGTTTTGCCAAACCCGGGCCATCCTGCATAGCACCTCATGGCTGCCCCCCTATGGTTGAAAATACTTTTATTTTGTATACGGCCAATAATAGGATGAGGAGAGAAATTGCGGAGGCCTACGAAACCGCAAAACAAGAGGAAAGGAGTGTAACAAATTCTTCAGCGACGCTTATTTCAAAACGAGGTGCAATTTTTCACTTTATCGTGGTAACCGTAGCAGTGTTTGGTTTGATAATGCATTGGGTACGAGTACGCTTTGTCGATATGTTCCAGTGAATGTTCATTTTTGTTTCTTTTGTTTCCTGTCCTGCGGTACGTATTTATCGGATCGAGCGAAAATTAAATCTTTAGTTTAAAGTACCGCTGTGTCTGTGTCACTCTCCTTCTACGTCCTTGTTCAGTCGAGCTTACACCTCGCTATAGACAGTCACCAACTGGACGCCAAAGTGTTTTAGCCATTCATTGCTTGTTGCGTTTGTATCGAGTCTTCCTTAACAGACGCCTCTCATAGTAACAGAGACGTTTCTTAGTCCGTTATTATAGTTCATGACGATAACAGGAGTAAGGTTAATACTCTTCCATTCGGAATACGCTCGTATGTGCAACGATATGTGTTTTACAAGGAAAGCGAACAATGAATGAAGCTTGCGTTGGAGTTAGTTGGAATATCATACTCTACTTAAGAAAATCACAGCGTATTCATGAGGTGAATGATGGTGAGGTGGGCGAAGCTCCGGAGGTTATGGGTGATACCGTTAATCCTCCGAGAAGTTCGAACCGCGCGTCGGCTCCTTGAATGTGAGACCGCTGGCGCCGCTTGGTCGCCGCTTTCCGCGCACGAGCACCATAAAGGTCTGCCAGGCGCCGCGCTTGCTTCGCCGCCGCTTCTCGGCCTCGCCTTTCGGGGTCCGCTGCTCGGAGTGCACGGTGCGCCGCGGCGTCATTGGCGCGCACCGTCTAGGGATCCGCCAGCCGCCGCGCTCGCTTCGCCGCCGCTTCTCGGGCTCGCACCCCGGGATCCTGCCGACGAGCACGAGCCGCCGCGGCCCTCCGCGCCCGCCACTCCGTTTCGTCCATGCCCCACCAACGATCCGACACGTACGGCGACGATCCAGGAGACTGAGAGAGGCACTCGTTCCCCGCGTCATCGAAGAACTTGGCTACCTCGGCGGCACTGTCTCTAGGTAAGGCGCTTGTTTCGGCTTACAGGGGGAGGTAATCGGTAGCTACGACGATCCATTTATTTCCGCATGTCGGCGTAGGGGACGGACCCAGTAGGTATATACCGATTTCCTGGAACTGTCGGCGACGTGGTTCGAAGATATCAGGGCTTGGAATGGTTAGGGTGGGTGGTGCCCCTCTTCCAGGGCGCCACTGGCTACAGCGGCTCGCCGGGCCTGGTCAAGAGTCGCCAGTTGGCTTCTGATTTTCACTTCCGCGAGCCGTGCGTCCCACGACCAATTCAACGAACGGTTGTTCAACAGAGGCGAGATGCAGCCTCCGGCCGTTATGTACACTGATATGTAATGTGCTCCAATGTCGGTGTTGCTTCGCACCGCGAACATTTTTTGCTGTATCTGTGAGGGTACATTCTGTGCAACCTGTGTAAATGTGGGAAAGTGTTTGTTTGCAGGCAAGGCCAGTCCCGTGCTTGTCTCCTGTTTAGGTTAGGATGAGGGGGAGCTTTAGTTCGCCTAGATAGTTTTTGAAATTCGAGGATTTCTCTTAGCGCACCAGGTATTGAAGTGTCTTCTCGGGTGATGTGGTCCGCAGCTCGGCCTGTCATGCCTCTAGGCAAACCGTCCGCCCGTTTGTTCCCCTCAACTCCCGAGTGCTCCGGCCACCACGTCGCACCATGATCCATTGTGAGAGCCCTCCCCAGTATGCGTAATACGCAGTTCGGTAAGACCCCGCCAAGGAAAAGACGGCAGGCGTCCTGTGAGTCCGTCAGAATAAACGCCGATCCGCCCCTGACCTCCGCTGCGCATATGACCAAAGCTATGGCCGCGGCTTCCGCCGTTGCAATTGACCTCCAGCGAATGGAGACTGCAGTGGTTGTTCGCTCTTGGTTGGTCCCAACTGCAGCGAAAGCAGGGACCACATTTGCGCTTCGATGGTAGAAACTCGCGTCTGTAAAGTTCGTATTAGGATCTTCCCGCCGCCTTTGTAAGGTGACTAAATTGCCGCTTTTCGGTGACTATGGGTGTACAATCGGCACTTTCACCTGTAGGTCGAAAACCAATGACGATTACTGTGTGTAGCACGCGGTTGTGTAGTGCAAGAATGAATTTCACGTCGTTGATTCATTCATGCATCCATTTTTATTATGGAAAATAAGTAAACAATATAAACGGACAATAAATAAACTTTTCTTCACCTTCCATTAGTCTTTGTAGTATGTTTTTCACACTCTAGAACAATTTTCAATAATGAGAACATTTATTTGAACTTCCCCTTGTTTTGTGCTTATCCACAAAAGCGCCACCCCTTCTTCTTTTTTCTTTTTTTTTGGGGGGGGGGTTCTCTTTTGCGGCGATGATTTGCTTGTTTGCTCGCCGGCATCAGGCAACTCTGCTTAATCTGAACTACCCGAATTTTAACGCGATAGCGTTAGAGAGCTCGTGTCGCAGAAATTCCGCTGTCGGCGTCGGTGTCGGCACCGTTGGTTATGAGCGAAAAAGCGTCCGTGAGCGAAAAAAATCACAGCATATCCACGGAGTGAATGATGATGAGTGGGCGAAGCTGCGGAGGTTCATCGGTAAACCGTGAATCTTCCGTGAATTCTGCCCAACCGACGTGAGATCGGGCGCGTTTATACTAAAGGTTCGATGAGTTATGACGACTTGCAGCTCACTTTAATTTTACATGTACGCTGTGAATTTTCATTTTTTAGAAAACCATTGCTTTAGAAAAATCTGGCGTCTTTCGTTAAGCAGCTGGCGTCTTTTCGTTTTGCTTTAGAAACATCTGGCGTTCTTTCGTTTTGCTTTTACAAAACATCTGGCGTCTTTCGTTGGTTTATTTCATCAATCAACGGCGTTTTGAACAAAATTTTTATTGTTTAATCACGCACAGGAGAAATCTCACCAGGCACTACCTTGGAGGTAAACAATGGCTGCTAATGGGAATGAGAGACAGAAGAAGTCGGCTTTTAGCTAACACTTACACTTCTACTTCTACTAACGTTTCCTACTGGAACATGCCAATGGCTGCTAATGGGGAATGAGAGACAGAAGAATTCGGCTTTTAGTTAACGCGCACGCTGCGAATTTTTTATTGTTCAACAACGCACAGGAAAAATCTCCCACCGGCACCACCTTGGAGGTCAAAGCGTAAGACTTGTTACGGACTACGACTACTACTACTGCTACTACTACGACGAAGACGACTACGAGGGACGAACGGGTGCCGCCTTAAGGAGCTTCGCCCCTAAAATCGAGAAAGGAGCAAATAAAATAAAGAATAAAACTTTCGGTCCCATTGAGGATCGAACCCGGGCCGTTTCGCGGGGGAAGCAGGTATCCTACCACAAAACCACGATGGCACTTGCAGCTGCTTCGGAAAAAAACCCTTCATAAATGCCATGTTGTGGAAGGAGTCTCTTTAACGCATTTTGTTCGACAGGTGTCACGACGAAAACGAGCCCATTCGGCGATTTGTAGGCGCATTTGGGAGGCCATCAAACTACGTCGAATAAGGCCGGGATAGTGCAGCCATCGCCGCTAAAAGCACACACGAACTTTCAAACAGCTCTAAAAATGGACAACTATGTCCATCTAGCGGAAAACATATCAAGCCAACGTCAGCTTTGAGGCGTTGATCAAGCAAACAGCAAACGCTAGATAATGTGCTGCCATCTGTGAGGCATTGTGAGACTCTTCATGGCCTCCGAGATGGCAAGCGCACGGCGTGTATCTTGGAGGCCATGCGACTCTTGCTTCAGATCAAAAATTGGCCGCGTATCTGCGTGCTTCGCTGCAAATGTAGTCTAAAGACGATAGAAGAGGCGCTGCGTGAGATATGGACGCCATCTGGCAATACGTCGGGAAACATGAGTGCTGTGTTGCGGGCTGGTAGTCCCGGCGCAGCAGCAGGCGAAGACCAGCGGTGACCAAAGCGACCGGCGGGGACACCAACCAGCCCGAACACGCGGTTTTGCGCGATGCGCTGAAGCAGAAGAAACGTCCGCACTCAACGAGTACTCTCCACGCACTCTTTTATTTACACGTTGCCTGCGTAAAACAGGAATGCCAGAGCGGCGCCCCATGGCATTCGTACAGTGCAATACAGAACCGAAACCGAAACACAACAATGAGCTCGTGCAGAGGGCACGGAGGAAGGCAAGTTTTCAGCGCAGCTTAAGAAAGTAGGGTCCTTGGAATTACGTATGTATGCATTTTCTTTTAAAGGAACACACCATCTAGTACTTACCTAGTGATGTTGCGCCTCAGATATGCGTGATATTTACTTTTTGATCGACAATGTTCACAAGTATGAACAGCCGTACCAGTTCAAGATGGCTGGCCCTTGGGCAGGTGGTTCAACTTTGGCCGAGTGGCTGAATCGAGTGACGTGCCGACAAACAGAAAGACAGACCGAAATTTCTCTGTTTAAGTATCCCAAGAAAGACTATCGTCTTTAAAACCTGTATGTACCATTCCCGTGCGCGCGCTTGTGTGTTTCTGTGTGCGTGTGTGTGTAACAATACACATTAATAAGTATGCACTTAGTGGTTGAAGTGCGCACAGGGGCCGGATTTCGCTATTGCGTTCAACTCTTAAAGGCGAAGCTTAAGGGTCCCCCAATTGTTTTAGGGGCGAAGCTCCTTAAGGCGGCACCCGTTCGTCCCTCGTAGTCATCGTAGTAGTCCGTAACAAGTCTTACGCTTTGACCTCCAAGGTGGTGCCGGTGGGAGATTTCTCCTGTGCGTTGTTGAACAATAAAAAATTCGCAGCGTGCGCGTTAACTAAAAGCCGAATTCTTCTGTCTCTCATTCCGCATTACAGCCATTGGCATGTTCCAGTAGGAAACGTTAGTAGAAGTAGAAGTGTAAGTGTTAGCTAAAAGCCGACTTCTCCTGTCTCTCATTCCCATTAGCAGCCATTGTTTACCTCCAAGGTAGTGCCTGGTGAGATTTCTCCTGTGCGTGATTAAACAATAAAAATTTTGTTCAAAACGCCGTTGATTGATGAAATAAACCAACGAAAGACGCCAGATGTTTTGTAAAAGCAGAACGAAAGAACGCCAGATGTTTTTCTTAAAGTGTAGTAGTAGTAGTTGTATGTAGCCACCTCTCCCGATCGTCAACGGGCGAGGTGGACCGGCAACGGCGCGAGGACCCTGCCGTACGAGAGTTAAATCACACTAAAAGACATACTTTGCGGGCGATACACTCTAGTGAGCTTTCAACTTTCCGTCTTAATGTACATGATAAAGAAATTATTTCTACGAAAAACGCAAGGCACACCTTGAGCAATATATTCGGTTTTGGGACGCTAAATGGAACCATGAGGCGATGCGAAGCCGGAGCACTTGCACGATCGCGTTCCGTTGGCTTTCGTTGGGCATGCTACCGACCTCGCGTCGTGGAACGCGCGTCCTGTCTTCCCTCTAGCCTTGCCTTTAATTCGCACAGGGCGAGCGGGGAATGCGGTCGCTCTTGGCGCTCTTTCGCTCGGGAGCGGACTTCTTCCTTGCATTTCACCGATCACAAGTGATAATGAAGGGACCACGTAAACCAACAGTACAATAAAAGTTTGATGTTTAATATATACACGATGTTTCACACTCTTTATATTATGTACTGGGCGCATTTCACGGAAGAGTTTCACGGTTTACAGATGATTCCCTCCGTAGCTTCGCCCCACTCATCATCATTCACCCCGTGGATATGCTGTGATTTTTTTTTAATCTTCTGTGCTTCTAACGGGAATTTCACCAATGGTTGGCGATTTAGAGTGTGCCAGAAACTTCTAACGTAGTATACTATGGGATAGCAGTAAGCCGTCCCAACAATGCGTTGTATCGAGACCTGCGTGTGACGTACTACCAATGGAGCCAAATACTGCTTGATATCTACATGAATCCCACAGTAAAAGACCGCCTCAAGCGCTCTGGGATCCTGTCAAATTTTCATTAATTTTTTGCCAACCTTAAACGCTGCCGAAAGTTGTGATCTGGAAAAATCATGACATAAGATCAATACCAATTTGTCTTTTAACATTATATATTAGACGGCTCGATATATGACATTTTACGCTAACAGTTCACCATACGGCCATGATATGTGAAAGGACTGCATGATGTAAAGCGACATTTTAGAGCATGGCCTTCACCAATGACACCAACTTAGGAGCTTCGCTTATAAGTTTCAAAGGCCGGCCACTTCACGGCCGGGCTTAAGATGAGACGCGGCCGTTCCTTCTTACGACATGCACTTCCACGGCCGGGCTGGAGGAGACGCACGTGTTTCTTGCTCGTTTCGTCTCCCCTCCAGCCCACCCGTGCTGCTTCCACAGCTTTTAAAGGCGAATGCATTTCTTAGTCGGGGGTTGTCCTGCGTCCCTGGCCGGCGTGCGCACAGGTGTTATCTCTCCGCGCGAGCTCCTCCTCGCCCCTTGCAACAGCTGCGCCGCGCCTAGCAACCGGAGCAGGTGGTGAGCGGCGGAGGGTAAGGGAGAGGAGGAGCGCGCGGGCGTGTGATGGCGCTCGCATCGCGGAGCAGCGGAGGGTAAGGAAGAGGAAGAGTGTACCCGGTGAGGGCGCTCGCATCGCGGAGCTCGCTCGGCGGAGAGAGAGCTCGGGCGCTCCTCCTCTCCGCGCTCGGACCTACATATATCATGCAGGGAGCGCGCGCTTTGGTGTCATGATAGCGATGAAGTCGGTGTAGTCGAATCTCTCGCGGCAACGATACCACTAGGATGAAGTGTAACACAATGCAACTCGAGCATTACGCCTCTACGTGCACACTCTCGTCTCTCTTTATTAATTAATCGCACACTCATCGGGTGCACCCAAATGCATTGGCATTTCCTCATGATCCCCTTCGGGGAGGTGCGGCTTTTTTAGGGGCGAAGCTTCTTAAAGCGGCACCCGTTCGTCCCTCGTAGTCGTAGTAGTCCGTAACCAGTCGTAACGCTAGCACCAGATCTTGACCTCCAAGGTGGTGCCGGTGGGAGATTTTTCCTGTGCGTTGTTGAACAACAAAAAATTCGCAGCGTGCGCGTTAACTAAAAGCCGAATTCTTCTGTCTCTCATTCCCCATTAGCAGCTATTGACATGTTCCAGTAGGAAACGTTAGTAGAAGTAGAAGTGTAAGTGTTAGCTAAAAGCCGACTTCTTCTGTCTCTCATTCCCATTAGCAGCCATTGTTTATCTCCAAGGTAGTGCCTGGTGAGATTTCTCCTGTGCGTGATTAAACAATAAAAATTTTGTTCAAAACGCCGTTGATTGATGAAATAAACCAACGAAAGACGCCAGATGTTTTCTAAAAGCAAAACGAAAGAACGCCAGATGTTTCTAAAGCAAAACGAAAAGACGCCAGCTGCTTAACGAAAGACGCCAGATGTTTTCTAAAGCAATGGTTTTCTAAACAATGAAAATTCACAGCGTACATGTAAAATTAAAGTGAGCTGCAAGTCGTCATAACTCATCGAACCTTTAGTATAAACGCGCCCGATCTCACGTCGGTGATGATGCACTGGGCAGAATTCACGGAAGATTCACGGTTTACCGATGAACCTCCGCAGATTCGCCCACTCATCATCATTCACTCCGTGGATGTGCTGTGATTTTTTTTTTCATGCCATCGCTCCCCTTGTCACCAGATTTGCTTTCGCTTCTTTAGTTCTCCAAACTGCCGCAACACGCCATGGCACCATAACTTACCCTCATCGCCTCAATGCACGCGCCCCCCTTAGGGTGTTACCACTAGTTGAACTGAGCGATGCCGCCGCGCCGCCATTTTTCGGCCAGCGTCCCGCGCCTTTCAGCGGCGCCGTCCTAGGATGGTGAGATTCCACGAGCACAAATATGGCAGCCGCGCCGTAGTAGACGCCGCACATGCTCTCACCCTAAAGTGGAGTAAGCGCGCATCAAGGCACCCTACCCTCATCGCATCGCTGGCTGCTTCGCTCTTAACGCATGGTCTGCTTGTTTGATAAGTGTGACAGGCGCTCCTTTGTATAGTTATTGCGTGTCATCTGTGACTACAAAGTCAGTAACAGCGTCAAGGGAGGGTAGCAGTATAATGCATTTTTCTACTGTAGGGTGGGACAGGGAAGTGAGCATGAGAAGGAGAGATGCGATAGCGAGGAACAGTGAAAGGATGAAGGGAGAGAGTTAAGCGCAGCACACGAAGAATGAGGAAGAGAGAAATAGATTGAAAGAAATGCAGGGAAAAAGGTAGAGACACAGGGAGAACATCAACGATAGAGATAGAGAGAAAAAGATACAAATAAAGAACAAGCAAGCATCGCGCCGTCTAACGACCAGATACCGCACCACCTGCCACGGTGATGCGGTGGCATTTGGTGCGGAAGGGGGAAAGAATGAGGAGAGAGACTTCAGTGCAGCGCACAAAGAATGAAAAAGAGAGAAATAGAGAGAAAAAAATGCAGAGAAAACAGGAAGAGAGACAGAGAGAACATATACGATAGAGAGAGAGAGAGACAAAAAGGTAGACATAAAGAAGAAGCAAGCATCGCGTCGTGGAGCGACCATATAGGGAGCTTGCACGAACGGCGGCGACGCTATGCACTCTGGGTAGGCAGCCATTTTTTTGTCAGAGTCCACCGCGGAGTGCCGTGGCGCAGTCGTGTTTGCGAGCGTTGGCGTAGCTTGCAGGTGTGATCAAGAGCGAGCGCGACGCAAATTCAACTCCAAGGAGCGTCGTGCACGATGGCAGCTACACTGGAAGACTACACCGCAACACTGTGCCAAAAAGACCGCGAGCGGTACGAAGAAAAGACGAGACTCTGCGGGCTGCACCCATTCACGCTCCGTCGGACGACTGTGTAAGCGATGTGGACTTCTGGCCGCGCGTCGACATCTCCGATATTCACGAATTTCTCGTTTTGAGGACGAGTTTTATTACCGGGGAACAGCTGAATTCGAGAAAGGCCCTCGAGGGCCACAGTTACGAGTGGCTGGGAGCCGTGGGCGAAGGAAGTCGCCGCCGACACCGTGATCGTCGTCACCCAAGTAAGACGTTTTAATTATTTGACTTTTTCGTAGGTGCTGATGTTTATTTCTCTGCGCTGACTTGCGTCGGCTTTACGACAGATCCGCATTAACCCTTACTCACCAAGAGCTTTTGGAAAGGTGCCGTAAAATTTACGCTACACTTGGCGTAAATGATAAAGCTCAGAGGAGCATCGATGCAAGAACAAGGAAGCAAAACATGTGCGTAAAATGGTGCGCTTGACGAACTGGCCGAATCACAGCATTAGCACCTACGGAAAAGTCAAATAATTAACACGTCTTACTTGAGTGACGATGATCACGGTGTCGGCGGCGACTTTCTTCGCCCACGGCTCCCAGCCACTCGTAACTGTGGCCCTCGAGGGCCTTTCTCGAATTCAGCTGTTCCCCGGTAATAAAACTCGTATTCAAAACGAGAAATTCGTGAATATCGGAGATGTCGACGCGCGACCACAAGTCCACATCGCTTACACAGTCGTTCGACGGAGAGTGAATGCGTGCAGCGCGCAGAGTCTCGTCTTTTCTTCGTACCGCTCGCGGTCTTTTTGGCACAGTGTTGCGGTGCATTAGTCTTCCAGTGTAGCTGACATCGTGCACGACACTCCTTGGAGTTGAATTTGCGTCGCGCTCGCTCTTGATCACCCCTGCAAGCTATGCTAACGCTCGCAAACACGACTGCGCCACTGCACTCTGCGGTCGGCTCTGACAAAAAAATGGCTGCCTACCCAGAGTGCATAGCGTCGCCGCCGTTCGTGCAAGCTCCCTATACCGCACCACCTGCCACGGTGGTGCGGTGGCAGGTGGTGTGGTATATAAGCCACGCCCACCAGTGGAGACATAGTGCGTAAGCTCCGCTCTCTAGTGTCCAGCCTGTGTGCGTACTCCCGAGGAGGAAGCCGCGCATCTTGAAGCAAGACGTGTCGGTCGACGGCGAGTGCGAGCGGCGACGGGCCCGTGCTTCGCAGGGCCAAGCTTTATGCGACTTAGTGCAAACTGCCCGCATTTTTTAAGATGATTTTATTGCACTTGCGCGTAGTAAAATCATCTACACCTTCTGCTTCTAAATGCTGTTCATTTTCTTGATATCGCATTGGTTGCAGTAATTGAAAACAACATCAGCTAAATTCACACAGAAAACGGTTTCCTTCAAATACGAAAAGTTCCGCGAGGCTACAAACCGCGACGATTTTCCCCGCCTAGCTGCATGCATATCTGTAGACGCGGCATTATAGTTACTTTTACTTCTTGCGCGTATCACGAGCGAGCGAAATGAATTTTATTTTGCGACAACGCACCTTATACTATATGAAGTGAACAAGTGAGGTAAAGGCAACTTCCAGAGTGATCTTTTGTGCCTGACGTCACGGACGAGTGCGGAGGCCTTGAAATAATCTAGATGGGGTCGGTAGAGCTCAGTATTCGTTTCAATAAAGAAAACCACAAAGTAAGCATAAAAACCGCATGATGAATGATAAGGCGAGTGTGAACAACGGGAACACCTTCCCAAGCGTTCCGGTTAAAGGTTAGGTTGCAGCAGCTTTGCACTTCACACGAGCGCTTCGAATCAGAGTTGTACGTAACGCGTTACAATAATCGATTACTTGTAATCAATAAGGTTTTCTTGTAGTTTGGTAAAATAATCTATTCCTTTTTGAAACTGTAACGTTCTGGGTAATTGAACAACAAACCAGGCCCGGCGAGCTGCAATAGCCAGTGGAGCACAGGACGAAGGGCCCCACCCACTTTAGGTGCTAATTAAGGAATAGTTAATAAACGTTTATTCTCTCTCTCTCTCTTTCTTATAATTGATTACCGGTAACCAATAACCTTTTTGTTCAAAATCAAGTTGTAACCAGTCTTCTACGGCAGTTCTCGTCCCGAAAAATATGCGAACGCTCGGGAGGGAGCCGCCGTCCTGTAAGACGAAAGGTCCGTACAGAGCCTATTTTACTCCACATTTTCCTTGGCCTTACCTGCAACACCTTACCCTAGCGCCAGGAAAAGCAAAGCGCGACGCTTCATTGAGGACATGGACACTAGCATCGAAGCACTGCGCAACAACAACGAGCTGGTGCGCAAGGTGTTCCTAAGTTATATTACCGCCCTTCCATCCAGCGCCTGCATTGAGAGTGTTCAGTGTAGCAGCCGACCTCTTAATGAGTAAACGTGGAAGAATCAGCGACGTCAACTTTAAAAAAGAACTCTTGCTGAAAAAAAAAACGTGTAACATTATATCACAAAAGCCACAGCAAGCCTCCAGCCTTTTCTCTGCCATGCGAGCCACAGTAGTTCGCTGTTTGTTACGTTGACAGCAGAGACGCCGCCGGAGACATGAACATGTCGGTGTCACCAGGCAGAAGACAAGCGTTTATTGTGCGCTTCTAACTTATATCATGAAAGGAGGGGAAGGGGGCAAAGAGGGAACAAGGCAAGAGAGAAGAAGCATGCAAGTTCTGTCTTGCGTCCACTTCGGCAAACGCTGGCGTTGCAACACTTCTTCCGCCTTAGTAACCATAACAGTCCACCGGCTTTTTTTGTTCTCGTTGACCGTCGTAGTAGTTGTGCTTCTGCAGACGCGTCTTTGGCGTCTTCAGTCGTCGCTTTGTTGCCAGGTAGCGCCGATTCCCGAGTGTCCTTGCTCTCCAAAAACAATCCTTTGTCACACCTTCGTACTTGGTCCATATAGGCACCGTACACTGGCCAGAGGGAGCTGCGTTGCTCGCACTGGCCCGTCCCAAGTTCACTGGCATTGGCCGTTAGGGGCACGCAGAAAACAGACGCGCGAACGCGTCCCCCGTGTATCCCGGCCGCAGTCCGCCTACTCATTCAGAGAGGGAGACGCGCACATCGCGTTCCATTTTGAGCAACCCCGTCTCATTATTGAGTTTTTTGTCCGCTAGGTTTTGCGTTCTGGCGCTGCAGTCGCACTGGAAAACTCGACTGTACGGTGCCTATGGCGACGGACAATCCCTGCCTCAGTCTCCACTTCCAAAAGTCGAGCACCGGTCGTGGCCCTGACCCTTCCCGGCGTCCATTTGTCGCCCGTTCCATAGTTTCGCACATAGACGGATTGACCGGGGGCGAAATTCCAGTCGGTGTCTTCCGTCGGCTTGGTCGAGACACTGTGGTGGTTCCTGGTAGGAAAAGACAAGTCCAGCCTTGTGCGCAACCGGTAGCCCAATAGCCTTTCCGAAGGTGACAGTCCGGATTGTTGAGGAGTATTCCTATAGTTACAAAGCACGCGGGCCAGAGAGGTCGTCAACTCGGCGTTTCCTATCTTCTTTAATCCGTCCTTAACAGTCCGCACAGCACACTCAGCCAGCCCATTGCTCTGTGGGTGATGCGGAGATGTTCTGATATGTACAATGCCATTGCGCTCCATGAACTGACGGAATTCGAAGCCCGTGAAAGGCGTTCCATTAGGCGCTTTTAGCTGACCGTATTTCGCCTCCCGCTCCGCTCAGCCAGTCGGTGGTGGCGTCACTGCGCATGCGCCAGACGGTCAGGCGCTGAGCGTGTGACCGGACCGTCGAGCGAGGGATCACGTGACACGAGGAGAAACAACCAAAATGGCAGCCTCTTGTACCGCGAGTCCGCGCTGCTCGGAAAACAGCGGTTATTCGGCCAACACGCAAAACATGACGGCACTTCAGGATACACGAGGATCTGTGGCTTCTCCGAGAAGTCGTCGCGGCCACTCCCTTTGAATATCCGCGCATGTGGGATGACGTTCTACGAAGCGTCGTTGCAGCGATACATCGAGAGCTGACACTTCGGGCCATGAAGGAGCGTCTCGAGCTGCTTCTTTGGAACTTCCGTCAACAGGACTCCGCATACCTTCGCAAGTAAGCGATTTCATGTACAATAGTAACAATTTAGCTTTTAACAGCAGCCACTCTCCCGCCTATTCAGAAACGCTCTTTAGTTTGACTTGCCACAGAGCAACGCGCTGAATGCTGCCCCAGGGCACCGCGTTTGAAACGCGTTTGTGCTGCTTGAAAGCGGTGTCTAAGTTCAAGCGCTTCTGAATACGGGGGGTAAGCGTCCATACTGCGTGAGCTCATCTGAGCTAACTCATACTTTGCATTGCTAGGTCTGGAACGGAAGAATTTTCACCAACTATAACGCCGGCCTTTCTCTGCTGCACTTGGTGATAGGACTATGTTATTGCGTTGCATTGCCTTCGTGATTGGTGCACCGATCACAGAGGCAATGCAAATGGACGAGGTTATTTGATGAATTCGTAATGTGACGTGATGTAATAGGACAACATAGTGACGCCAGAGAATTTGGCGATGTGTGATGTCATGTTGATGTTCTATTCTCGCGAAAAACTGCTAACGTTGTGTTGTTCTCATAAATGTTTTTCAGTGTAGTTCAGTGTAAATGTTTTTCAAGCGACGTGTCCTGGGCAGCCGCAATATGTCAACAGAAAGCAACAATGCTGCCACCAGTGCTGGGCAGTATCGAAGATACATGTATCTTAGATACTACCTTAGATACACTTTGGGTATCTTGTATCTGTATCGCGATACGTCTCGAAAGACGAGTATCTGTATCTGTATTTCCGATACATTCGATAATGTATCGTGTATTTTAAGATACAAGATACTTCTATCGCAACACAGCCGTGCGAAACAATAATCGCTGGCCAAACTCCGCTTCTCAAGCTAGTACTGGTGCCACTAAGCGATCTGAATAAGTCTAAGGGCAGTGACGTTATTTTTACGCCAGAGTCGTCCAGTGAGGGTAGATCAGGAAGGCAAGCACGCGGACGTCTACACCCAGCCCACGTACCTTTTGTTTTCCCGATTTCTTTTCTTTTAGTTGCTCCAATGCCGCTACACTTGCTCATAGCCACTGTCCTGCGCCACGTACTCCACTGCGTGCGGCGTCTATCGCGCAAATTCTGATGTTGTTACAGTGTCGTTATTGCAGATTCTTTTGCGTCTTGATCCGTAACGAAATGTGATGCGTGCAAGAATGGGGTTGCTTTGCGTCGCGTGGATTTTACATATTAGCGATTTAAAAGATCTCGAGGATATAAGTTTGACTTGCATGCGATGAATTAACTTATATGCAAATAAGATTCTAACAACTTTAGCACCACAGGTACTGATGCTAGATCTAATAGAGCAAGCGTTTACCTAACAGAAAATATCTTGGCGTACGGTATTTTTCACTTCCATCTGCATTTATTCAAAGAATTTATGAAATCATAATTTGATTATTAGCACAAGGCACAAGTGCTTTCTTAGCTGTAATTTTGCGTCACATACATTACCTAGGTCTCTGCACTGTTTTTCCGGTCTGGTCACTGCAGTATGTCTTTTGTAACGCGCTCCCAAAAAAAGATTGCTGCTTTATTCTTCTAACTGTCTGCTTTATTTCTACTACTGTTTACACATTTACACGTTGCCAAGGCGATTTTGAAAAAAAATATATTTTTATGTGGGCGTGCCTTGAGTATACAGTACAAAATATTCTACTTACAGCTTAAGAAAATAGCGAAATTGGTGTTGCATTATAAAAATGGAAGAGCCATCTTAAAGATGTTAGGAAGGGGATTCGAGAAACGTTGTTTTACTGAATGCTCCGTTTTACTCATGAGCGTCCCAACGAGCCGTTTCAGGCAATTTTCCATAGGCACTGAATTTCACATTGTCTCAACCAAGCCCTCAGCCGGGGGGGCGGGGCGGCTAAGGGCTTGGTTGGGGGGGGGGAGATTGGCCCGGGTCACTCCCCCCCCCCGAAATTTTGGTCAAGTAGGTGGTTATACCAAAAATAATGAAAATAGGTGTTTTTCTCAAACAGTCAAGGTTTTCAGCAAGTGCCCCCCCCCCCCCCCCGAAAAAATTTTTGGCTACGGGCCTGGTCTCAACAGGTAAGTTGACGATACTTCGTGATCATAGCTGTTAAGGGCGCCGTCTGTATCGTGTTTCTGTACTCATTCAATGTGAATGTTTGATAAACAACCAGCTCTCTATTTTACTTATATTTGTTTTCCGGTTTTAGGCCTTCTTAAATATTTTTCTTATTACTAATCGCTACGTAAAGGGAGCTATAAGCGGCAATAACGCGAATAGCGGCGGTGTCCTGCGATGCTTCGTGCAGCTACGCAATAAGTTTGAGACATTTCTGTGCTGCACATGTTCTCTCGTTCAAGAAAAAATGCTAAACAATTGCACATTAGTGAGTATATCAACAAAGAATCCCTTACGCCAGCAGCTAAGTAGAACATGGAAATTCATTGCAGGTTTACGTCATCTACATATACAACAGGGGTCTCAAACTGAGCTTATAGCCGGCGGGCCGCAGTCGCAAAATTTAGCTCCAAAGGCCCGGGGACAGTGAAGATGGTGGGGTCGGAGAGGGTTTGAACAAAATGACGTTCCCCCCTCCCCCCCCCCCCCCAGGAAGAAAAAAAGTCGCTATTAGCGTTGTCGCTGCTGTACACCTGTCCGTATATACGGTATTGTGCAAACTGTCTTTTACGGACAAGGTACAAGTCCACACCGGTATTTGCGCCGTCGTGCGAAGGCTTCTTATTGACGTTATTGTGATTACATGGCAACCCGCTAGCTGGACGGCAAGCTGAGCAGCGACTCCCATCAATTGCAAAAATGACAAGCAAGAACCGCTGTCAGCGAAGTGTATAAATAGTTGTCCTGTGAACAAGCTAAAACAAGCCCCAATAAGTTGTTTTGGAAGGAAACTAATGTACTTTGAGCAAGAAGGGCAACACTTTTGAGATACTAACAGACATTTTATGCAAGTGAAACTAAATAGGTCACAGTTCAGACATTTTCAAGGAGACATCTTTGTGTATAGGCGTTTGCTGCTCCATTGTATGGATCTATAATAACAAATTTGAGAATGTATCGAAGTATCTTAAGATACAATTGCCAAGTATCGTATCGGATACAATTAGTGCGGCAGTATCTTGTATCTGTATCTCCAATACTTTTTGCCTCAGTATCTTGTATCGTATCGCGATACAATTTCAAAGTATCTTTGCCCAGCCCTGGCTGCCACCGATTCGACCGCGACTCCGGTACAGCCGGTACATTCGGTCGTATTGACTCAAATGCGTGATCCCGGTATTCTGCGGCACCGACCACGTTGACGTCGATGACTGGATTGCGAAGTACGATCGGTTTGCAGAAGTCTACCGGTGGGACCTTACAAGGATGCTCGCCAAGGTTGGCTTTAACCTCTGCGGAACAGCAGGCGCGTGCTTTCAGGCTCATAAAGCTGACTTAACCAGTTGGGATGGCTGTAAACAGAAGCTTCACGACCTATTTGGCAGAGCCGTTGGACGCCAGCGGGCCGCCTCTAAAGGACTCTTCTGTCGGGCACAAACTTCGACCAAATGATACGTCTCCTACATCCTTGACGTCCTGGCCCTTTGCCGTCGTGTCGACACCAACATGACAGAGGATGACAAAGTAAGTTATTTGCTCAAGGGAATTGCGGATGATGCTTTTAACTTACTCATGTCTAAAGACTGCTCAACCGTGGTCGACATCATCAAAGAGTGCCGCCGGTTCGAAGAACTGAAGAGTCGGCGCATAGCCCAGCATTTCGTGCGACTTCCGAACACGGCCGCTATATCATCCTGCGAGGACCTTCAGCCGCCATGCGGTCAACCGCCTACGAACGAGAGCGTAGTTCGCATCGTGCGCCGAAAAATCGAGGCGGCGTCGACGCCATCTTTCCTGACGCGGCTATCTGATTATGCTCGACCAACAATCTCGTTGATCCAGCCGGCTGTGAGGGAGGAGCTTGCAAATGTCGGACTGCAGCCAGTGTGTTCGTTGACGGAACCTCGTGTCAGTTCCATAACGCCTCCTCGTGCACCGGAAATGTTTCGCCGCTATCGTGATCCTGCCCAGTGGAGAACGCAGGACAGCAAGCCGATCTGCATTCGTTGCCACGGTGTAGGACATATTTCTCGTTACTGTCGTTCTCGCACCTTTCCATCTCGCTCGTTTTCTGGCTATCGACGTGACGACAACCATCGGCCCCTGCACTTTCCCGCTCGTGACGGTGCACCATACGATGAGGCTCCTGCGACATCGGTCCGACGCTCCAGCCGTTCGCCGTCCCCACACGACCGTCGCTCCTCACCTCAGCCCCGTCGCCTCAGCCCCGTCACCTTAGTCCGTCACCTCAGCCCTGTTGCCATTCGTCGCCCCCGCCCTACTGGATGCCCCTACTCGGAAACCTGAGCCATGCAGCTCCCGCAGGTGACGCTGCATTCGAACCCCGACCTGAAAACCCTCTGCTGACCCCCACTATGGACCAGAACCAGCTGGCTGTGGAAGTGCATGGCCTGATTGTTACTGCCCTCATTCACACCCGCGCACATATTTCTGTTATGAGCTCTAATCTCTGTGCGCGATTAAATAAGCTGCTTACGGCGCCCGAGTCCCTATTTGTACGTGTCGCTAGTGGAGGGACTCCGGCTGTACTCGGGATATGTACGGCACGTGTGAGATTCTCCGACCGCAAGACGTTTCTGTTTCATGTTCTCGCGCGTTGCCCTCATGATGTCATTCCTGAACTAGATTTCTTGTCTGACCACTCTGCTCTCATTGACTGCTCAGCCGGTGTTGTACAACTTGACTTGCCTGCGTCCGCCGACGTGTCGGAGGTGGTTCAGAACAAACTTTCGCGTGCTGAGGCTGTTCGTCTGCCACCACAAGCCCTAACTTGCGTCGCTGTTGAACCATCCCCCCGTGCACCGGATGGGGATTACGTGGTATCTCCCTCTCCCAGTGTTTTACTGGCCCGCAACGTCTCCTCTCCGTACAAAGTGGTAACTGTTACAGCGAATAAGACGTGCCTTCCTCTTCTGAACTACGGATTCAGCCCTCAATTTCTACCACAAGGCATTGCTCTCGCTACTCTGTCACCGTCGCACGAGTGCCATATCTCATCGGTGTCACCTGAACTGCCCGCTGTCGTCTCTCCGAACCCGCATATAGTCGACGCAGTCACCTCTTCTACACTGCACAACAACGTAATCAAGATGATTGCCTTAGACCTTTGTCCCTCTCAAGTTAAAGACCTCAGTGATCTCCTTATGAACTACTCTGACATATTTGATTTTGATGGTAGGCCCTTAGGTCAAACCTCACACTCAAGCACCGCATAGATACCGGTGATGTAGCTCCAATTCACAGGCGTTCTTACCAAGTTTCACCACCAGAGCACCAGGTTATTCAAGAGGAGGTCGACCAGATGCTCACAAAAGGCATTATTGAGCCTTCTTCGAGTTCGTTAGCTTCCGCTGTGGTCTTAGTTAAAAAGAAAGACAACACCTGGCGTTCCTGCGTGGATTATCGGCATGTAAACATGATCACCAAAAAAGATGTCTACCCGCTTCCTCGTATCGATGATGCCCTGGACTTCTTTCATGGTGCTACCTATTTTTCTTAGACAGACCTACGCTCTGCTTACTGGCAAATCGCCGTAGACGACCTCGACCGTGAGAAGACCGCCTTTGTAACGCCTGACGGCCTCTACCAATTCAGAGTCGTGCTGTTCGGCTTGTGCAATGCGCCGGCCACGTTCGAGCGGATGATGGACATGCTTTTGCACAGCAATAAATGGTCTATCTGCCTCTGTTACCTGGACGACTTCATTGTATTTGCCCCCACCTTTGAGTGTCAGCTCGACCAACTTTCGTCCATTCTTTCAGTCTTTCATGCGGCTAGGCTACAAGTGAATTAATCGAAATGCCACTTTGGCCATCGCCAAGTTCCTATTCTAGGGCATCTTGTTGGCTCATCTGGCATCCTACCCGATCCCGTCAAAGTTCGCGCTGTCCTCGATTTCCGCGCACCAACTTGTGCCAAAGATGTTCGAAATTTTGTGGGCATATGCTCATATTACCGACAATTCGTCAGTAACATCGCCGATATTGCCCGCCCCCTCACTAATCTACTCAAAAAGATATGCCATTTTGGTGGGTTCCTGACCAAACCAGTGCTTTTTTCCACCTCATTACGCTGCTCACCGCACCACCGATCCTCGCCCACTTCGACGCGTCCGCTCCAACCGAGGTCCGCACCGACGCTAGTGGTTACGGTATTGGCGCTCTGTTAGCCCAGCGCTGATCCTGTCATTATAGATTTCTTGCGTATGCCAGCCGGCTCCTTTCCCCTGCAGAACGCAATTACTCCATTACTGAGCGCGAGTGCCTGGGGCAGTTGGTAAATTCCGCCCCTATTTATATGGTCGACCATTCACCGTTACCACAGACGACCACGCTCTATGCTGGCTTTCAGCACTCAAGGATCCAAGAGGGCGCCTAGCTCGTTGGGCTCTGCGCCTCCAGGAATTTACGTACACAATGGTCTACAAATCCGCCCGTTTACACCAAGACGCCGACTCGACTAGAGTGACCTAGAATAGGGGGAGTGTCCAAAGCGCCGGCTCCCGCGTGGCCCTTTTGCCGTGAACACCCGCGCCGCGCCGCTGCTGCGCCGGACCCGTGGGCTTTCCGCGCTCGGGAAGCGCGCGGAAAGCGAGGGGCGTCTGCTACGCGCTGTAGTTTTTTGCGCCGTGTTTCCACACAGGGTACTTGAAGTGCACTTAACTTTTATGATGCGGTGCGGAATGGAGCTTATCCATCTTTAAGCGTTGTGTTAATGATGGGGCAACAACAGAATGAAAAAAATCATGTGTCAAGTGGCATCAGCGTAGCCTAGTTGCGGTTACAGAGTTCGATAACGTTGGTGCGTGTGTAAAAACGCGCCAAACGGACCACGCACAAGCAAAGAACGAAAAAAAAAATTCTATTCGCACGATTAATCGGGTAATAGCATCACGCATGCACGAATTAAGAGTAATAAAAAAAGTAAATTGCACGCGCAGTCAGCCGAAATACTTGCGCGCAGTGACCGCTTCACACTACGAGCTTTTTACTCATGGTCGCCACTGGTTTGCCAGCCATATGCACGCCGCTTTATTCGACAATTAATTAGCCTCCACTGGCACTTTATTATGGACAGAGCACACCTGGAAGACGCAAGGGAAACAAAAAAAAAGAAAAAAGAGGAGTAGAGACGGCCATACGACTGCAATGCTGTTGTCTTATTTTTGCTTCTGAGGTATCGTACAACAAGGCTCACCGTGCGCAAACATTTGAAAGAAAAGCAATGCCAGGTAAACTAACCTTATTCCACCAAGTTTTTGCATAAAAGGTGTAATATAGAAAATCCTTTACAAATATCCAGATATCATGAAACAAAGTTACAAATGCCCCCATTCTTGCTGTACAAGCTGCCGAAACGAAAATACGGTAAGAAATTGACAAATAGAAGCGTAATATCTCAATCACTTCAGAAAATTGTTCAAATGCAGAGATACCTTTTGTACCTAGCCGCATGTTGCAATGGATCGCTGAACATCAGTATGAAGTCTTCGCGCGAGATGCGTGCATTGCTTCAAGCCGTCACGATACGAAATGAAAACAGTTTCAAACAACTCATTCTCAACTTCAGATGTTATCACGGTTCTTGGAGGTTAGCCTTCGCCCGGTTCAGAGACTACAAAAAGATGTGGGCGAGTAGTTACATAAAATACAACTGTTTCCGCGGCAGTTGAGTGCGCGCCAAAAGGGCACCCGACCGCAATTTCCCGCTTTTTCCTGATGACCTCAATATAGCGTCCACCACAATTTCGTGCTGAAGCTCCGGAGCACTTAAATAGCGAGTCTGCTTATCTCTTGAATAAATATAAAGAGGTGACCAGACGGGTAAAGCAAGCCTCTTTTGTCCCGCAGACGCGTGCAATCAGCTGCTCTGAACTGAGAATCACGTTTGTTTTCAGGCGATCGCTCGTAACCTGAAGTGAGGCTCGTAACGTGAAGTGAGGATGTTGCACTGTTATCGTTTCATTTTCTTTGGTTTGTCTTTTCTTAAGGCTAAAGCCTCAGATGTCTCATCAAACATGAAATTTGACCGTCGGCGTCCCGTGTAGTCAACACGAGTGATGCACAAACTCACGCGATGACGTCGACAGAACTTGTGACGTCACTATGACGTCATTCAACGTGACGTCATATGATGTCGCCATCACATGACATGGTCGCTTTGCATTGCCTCCGTGATCGTTCTGCACCTCACCTGCTTTTACATTGCCTCCGTGATCGGGGGCCGATCACGAAGGCAATGTAAAAGCAGTTGAGGTGCAGAAAGCTTGCAATGCCTTCGATCCTGTCGGCAGTCCGAAACCACGTTATGTGCAGAAAGCTTTCAGACGGGCGAGAGAGGTTCAATGCATCGACTGACGAAAAAGATGGCTTTCGTTTTCGAGTCATCTCAGGCGAATGCATAAGGGGCCACGTTTTTTTTTCATGTATTTTTTTGGCATACATTTTACCTATGCCGTCAGTTCTTCAAAATGTATGGGTAACTCTAACATGTTGACATCGATATTGGTGACCATCAAGTTTTTTATAACCTGACGGAAACAAATCGTCAGACCACACATCGTCAGAATTATTTCTGGCTACAGAAAGCGGGTTTGCGCGCCACACACCATATTATTATTGTTAGTCGTTACGCAGATGGCAAGCATGTCAAGTTAGTGATCCCATGACCTATCGGTCGTGTTGGGCATACGCACATTCGTGCCTCTCCGTGCCAATTTTCGTGTATACCAAGTCAACGAGACGCAAGTTACGCGAGTAATTTTTTTACTTTTGGTACCGCGGCCAAGCCGACTGACACATCCGGCTTCACATGAAATGGCTTGAAACAACAGAGCGCTGGAGGCAGCCTTGTAAAACAAATCGAATGCACGAAATAAAAGATAGGATATGAAGGGTGCAAACGCGTTAGCATGCATGAGCTAGTTAATACGTGAATATGTGCTACGTTCTCCTGGTTATCTCCAGTTTATTCTCTCCTGCAGCAAGTTTACGTTCGTCATTCCACACGAAAGTAAGTTAAGCGCCTTTTCTCACGATAAAGTGCGCGCAGGATGCGTTCCTCAAACAGCCACGATAGTGTGGACCAATGCGGTAACAAAGCATCCTATATACAAAATCCCCGTTTCACAACACACAAACTAACAAACGCGTTCTCTGTGTGATTAGTCGCTGCAGTATTATGTTGCAGTGACGCAGAATTAAATATTGCCAAAATTTCCGCAACTTTAGCTAATAGCGGCCAAAATATCACGCGCGTAGCAGACGCTCGCCGCTTTGACGCGGCTTGCGCCGCGGAGAAAGCCCACGGGTCCGGCATGGTAGCGCCGCGGCGCGGGAGTTCACCGCAAAAGGCCCTCGCTCCTCCCATCTATTCGCGCGGCGCTTTGGACACTCCCCCTATTCTAGGCCACTCTAGACTCGACTGCCTTTCTCGGTACCCCGTCGACGATCTAGACCTCGTAACGGATGACACGTCCATCTGTATTTCCTCGCTCTCCGCTTTCGGCAACATCGGTAACCAGCAACAGCGTGACGCGTCCCTACGAGATCTAATTCACCCGCCTCAATACTGACACGGCGTACAGTTCGCTTCGCATGTTCGCCATCGTAGACGGCATCTTGTACCGCCGGAACATACGCCCAGTGGGACAGGAACAACTAGTTGTAGTACCCACTCATCTCCGCTCGAGCGTACTTCAGCAACTACATGATGTGCCAACAGCCGGCCGGCCACCTTGGCGTTGTGAGAACGTACGACCGTGTCCGCCGACGCTTTTTCTGGCACGGCCTCTACCGTTCCGTACATTGTTATGTCGCTTCTTGCGAGTCGTGGCAACGCCGGAAAAGGCCAGCTGTGCACCCCGCCGGGCTCCTTCAACCTATCGACATTCCTGCTGAGCCTTCGTTTCGTGTCGGCCTCGACCTTCGGGGACCTTTCCCACTTTCTAACAACGGTAACAGATGGGTCGCCGTTGCTACGGATTATTAGACCCGTTTCGCCATTACGAGACCTCTCGCGAACAGCTGCGATACAGACGTCGCCGACTTTTATTGCTATAGCAATTATATGGACAGTCTCGGCTGAATTTTGCCGTCGCCGCCGTCATGCACCGTATATGTGTAAGTATGTATATATATATATAAAAGCCACAAAGAAAAATAATTCAGAAAAATACTTCCGAAGCGCGGAATCGAACCAGGGACCTCTTGCTCCGCAGCGAGTGGCGCTAACCACTACGCCACGAAACGCAGATCCTCCACGTAGCTAACGGCGAGCGTTATATACACACCCTTTACCGCTGGACGGACTCAGAGACGGCCGGCGCTTATAAGCGTTTCTTCAGTACCAGCGAGATGGCGCTAGGAGCGCGACGGGTGCATTTAAAAGTCGTCGGCGAGCTCGCTCGCTTCTTCCGCAGGGAGAACCTTGCCCTTGCGCTCTCTGCTCGCGCGTTTTTCTCGTGGTGAGGGGAAGAGGGATGTTTCACGCTTTCACAGTGATGTCTGCGCTCATGTTACGGAGCGTACGAAAGTCACTAGAGCTCAAGGGACGCCGCTAAACGAACAAACAGAAGATGAGCGCGAACTATCAAGTGTCACAGCTCGACACTTGAAGCACGCTAGTTTCATTCGCTTCTTCGGCCGCCTTTGCAACAGGAGCGCTGTTCAAACTGAGAGTATCCATTGGCGAGCCTCACTTTTTAGTACAAGACGTCACCTTACATCACGGCGCTCCTCGTCAACTTATCACGGACCGAGGTCGCTACTTTTTATCCGAGGTAATCGAGGACCTACTTCGCTCTTGTGCAACCAAGCACAAGCTTACGACGGCCTATCATCCCCAAACGGACGGATTCGCAGAACATTTGAATCGCACGATCACTAACATGCCCGCCATCTATGTCTCGACTGATCATCGCGACGGGGACATTGCGCTACCATTTGTCACTTTTGCTTACAACAGCTCGCGCCACGACACTGCTGGATATTCTCCCTTTTAACTTTTGTATGCAAGAAAACCGACCTTGCCGTTCTACACGCTCGTACCCACCCCTGCCCACCTGTCCACCGAATATGCTCGCCACGCTATTAGCACCACCGAAAAGGCCCGTCAGATCGCCCATCGATGTCTTTCGGACTCGCAACTCCGCCAGAAACATACATACGACAGTTGCCGCCGCAACTTTTTTCGCTTCAATCCGGGTGACCTCATTCTCCTGTGATCTCCGTCTCGGCATGTTGGACTGGCCGAAAAAAATTACACCATCTCCCACTAAAGGGAATCATATGGGGATGCGAAGCAGCGCATGGGTCGATACAACTTCCATTCATCACGGGCACCTTGACCGATGTTAACGCGTCCTTGCAAGTGGAGCACACCATGAATTCACTGTAGTTGCTTTTTCTGTTCGCCATCACGTGATCGCTGAGAGAGTGTAAGGAGAAGAGACCACAGCGTCTCACCTTGCCGCTTACACAGGTCCGAACGCGCTAGCGCCTGCCAGCACGTTCTGACTAGGATACAACGCGTTGGTTCATCGCGCATCTACAGAATCTCGTTCCCCGACGCTATCACATGATTGCTGAGAGAGTGTAAGTGGAAGAAGCCACAGCGTCTTACCCAGCCCCTTACATAGGTCCGAACGCGCTAGCGCGTGCCAGCACATGTGGTTTTGTCTGCGTTACGCCAAGCTAGGACAGCATACGGCTTCCCGGGCCCCTAAAGTGCTCTGCACGTATCATCATCCAGGCGCTCGAAGAACAAGAGGAAGAAGAATTCTTCTCGGCGCGAGCGCGCGCTAAGATGGCTGTGCTAGGTGGGACGGTTGCCAATGAAACTACGGACACAGCCCAGCGCAAAAGCTGCTTCGCATCTAAAGCTTCTGCTCAAGTACTCTGGCCCCTACCGTGTGCTAAGCCAGGTGAGTGACGTTACCTACGACATCGCCATTCTGGACCCTACGGCGCCCTCTACATCTTCAAACGTCGTCCACGTCACTCGCCTGAAGCCGTAGGTGAATCCGTACGCCTGGTAACAAGCGCCGAGTCGGCGCTTTCGCCGCCGGAGGACGATGTATCGGGTTTGCAGCTACCTCTATGGTGAGGTGTGCGAAGAAGGGGCAGACGACGTGTCGATGTTCTGGAAAAATAACAGCCGCCATCTTTACTTCTCGACTATTCTATATTGTAAATAGGTTGTAAATAAGTGGTGTACACGTGTGATGCCGCCTCTAGTTACCGTGTATGCGGATTCAAATTAGTTCTCATTTTTACTTATGCGTGCCAGACAGCATGGCTTTCAAAAGGTGGTATAGTAAACGGCCGTGCGAACAGTAAATGGAACCATTTATGTAAGGTCACCCCTCGCTTAACTGATACAGAAAAGCCTCCCTGCTTGATCGGGCTATATTTTCGAGTTCGGCTGCCTATCCAAATACCGTTACTGGTAACCTACGCATCAGAAAGCTCTGCAAAAAAAAAGAAATTATGTTTCTGTTGTAACCTTTAAGCAAACGGCTAGAAGATAAAGCGAACGCTTAGAATGGTGCCGTTTATACGTCTGCTACGAGATCCTTACCCAGCAAGGCACGGGTTCAACCAAAAAGAATCAGTGTTTCGCCGCAATGCGATAGCAATAAGTTATAATATCACATGAAGGACGGCAAGCAGCGCGATACTTGCAACGCGCCGTCCGGGTTGCGCCGTTCAAGCGCAAAGGACTGACGAAAAGAGCACACACAGGACGACCGCGAAGTATCAACGGTCACAGCTCGACACTTGCAGCGCGCTGCTCAAACACAAGGACTGTCACTCGAAAAGAACCACAGGTACACGCAGGACGAGTGCGAACTAACAACTGTTATGGTTGTTACTTCTTCGTGTTTGAGTCATAGAGAAAGTTTGCGCAGCGCGCTTCGGGCAACCTACAGGGTGATACTACACACACTGAAGCACCCCCGAGCTTTGCGTGCCGTTAGCGTTAAATGGTGTGTATAAATAGCTCGCCGTTGTGCTAAACAGCCGGTGGTGCGCGGCCGAGTTGTTCAAAGCGACCAGCTGCGAAGCTGCGAATCAATAAATAAGCTACGCAAAATCTCCTTTGCTAGTTGCCTGAGCGAAGCGTAAAGGTAGAATTTCAGTGCAGGTTCTGGCCTTCCCTATAACGCTGTTTTCGGGCAGTATCAGCATGGCGGCTTTGATCTTTTTGCAACGTTCATCAGCATCTGCAACGGCTCCACCACAGCCGCATTCCACGGCCACATAAAAGCGTGTTTGTTAATAATTTACGCAAGTGATGAATTTTGCTGATGTGTACAGTCCTCTATGTCGCTTTTACATGTCGCAAAGAGCATTTTTAAATGCCGAAGCATTTTCATGCCGACTTGACAAGAAAACTGTCCTTTAATCTTTTAATGTGAAGCTGTCTTTCCTAACGCTCTGCCGGTGTCTTCGGCTTTCGCTAAAACAGGCCACGTGACCAGGTGGAAAGTAGGAGCCACGTGAGAGAGAGAAAGGAAAGGAGGTTAACTGATCGACCGCGGAGAGGAGGTGCAACTGGGGGGCGGGCGTTAACAAAAAATAACAAAATGAATTTCCTCGGCACGGCGTGGTTTGAATCTTTGTCCTCAAGGTCCGAAGAAAAGTGTCATTACCACTGTGCTATGCACCCACGCTTGCGCACCACAAATTTACGGGAAGCATACGATTGCGAGGAGGGAGTGTCCACTTGAGCCACTCGCACTGTCGTTCTCGCTATACAAGGAGACGCTATAAAAAATAGAAACGCCGCCGAAACATAGAAGGCTAATGTAACGCCTGACCAAAGGCGGGACAGCATCGCTGCCTGACACTTTTCATGGCGTTCTGTGACACAACGCGTTCAAAATAGCTCCCTTGATTTGCTATCTACAAATCGCACGAAAGAGGAAGGGTCTGTACACAGTACGAATGGGGCTACTTTAGTTATTTTTCAGGCACCTTATTCTGGAGCGCGTCTCAGCGCAATTCCCAGCGCACCTTTCAAATCGGGCCACGCTGAAGCACGCTTGAACGCTAGTTCTGTAGCTGGAAACACATGCGGCGTGTAATAGGACTGCCCGTGAGAAAGCAAGCCACTCTCATGCCCAGGCGCTGGGGGTCTTTTGCCATCAAACGAGCGTAGCCTCTGACTAGTATCATTAAGGAGTGTGCAGTGGAAGTCGGGGGTACAGTCGTCAGACAGAACACTGGTAAGCTATCCTAAGAGATGAAAAACCTCATTAAGAAACGTCAAGCTATGAAAGCCTCAAGTGCAACAGACAAAATAGAGCTGGCGGAGCTTTCGAAGCTAATCAATAGGCGTAAAATAGCCGACATAAGAAAATATAATATGGAGAGAATTGAGCATGCTCTAAAGAACGGAAGAAGCCTCAAAGCTATGAAGACAAAACTGTGCATAGGCAAAAATCAGATGTATGCACTAAGGGACAAGGAAGGCAATGTCACAAACAATATGGACAGAATAGTTGAGGTAGCGGAAGAGTTCTACAGAGATCTGTACAGCAGCCGAGACAGTCAGGATGATAACGTAAGAAGCAGTATTAGCGCAGAGGTATCTGACATCCCACCAGTATTGACAGGAGAAGTAAAGAAAGCCCTAAAGGGAATGCAAAGAGGCAAAGCAGCTGGTGAGGATCAGGTAACATCAGACCTGTTGAAAGACGGTGGAGAGATTATGTTAGAAAAACTGGCCACCCTGTATACGAAGTGTCTCTCGACGGGGAGGATACCAGAATCTTGGAAGAATGCCAACATTATCTTGATCCATAAGAAAGGGGACGTCAAGGACCTGAAAAATTACAGGCCCATAAGCTTACTGTCCGTTGTCTACAAGCTATTTACAAAAGTAATTGCTAACAGAATTAATACGACATTAGAGTTCAATCAACCAAGGGACCAGGCAGGATTTCGTACAGGCTTCTCAACAATAGACCATATTCATACTATCAATCAGGTGATAGAGAAATGCGCGGAATACAACCAACCCCTATACATAGCCTTCATAGATTACGAGAAGGCATTTGACTCGGTGGAGACATCAGCAGTCATGCAGGCACTGCGATATCAGGGCATCGACGAAGCCTACATAAACATAATGGAAGAAATCTACAGCGGCTCCACGGCCACTATAGTCCTCCATAAAGAAAGCGAGAGAATCCCAATAAAGAAGGGCGTACGGCAGGGAGACACGATCTCTCCAATGTTATTCACCACGTGTTTACAGGGCCCTGGATTGGGAAGAATTAGGGATAAGAGTTAATGGAGAGTATCTCAGTAACCTGCGATTCGCTGATGACATTGCATTGATGAGTAACGCGGGAGACGAATTACAGCTCATGATTACTGAACTGGATACGGAAAGTAGAAGAGTAGGTCTGAAAATTAATATGCATAAAACTAAAGTAATGTGGAACAATCTTGGCAGAGAACAGCGCTTTGCGATAGGTGGCGAGGCGCTGGAAGTTGTAAAGGAGTACGTCTACTTAGGACAGGTAGTAACCGCGGAGCCGAACCATGAGAGTGAAATAACTAGAAGAATAAGGATGGGATGGGGCTCATTCGGCAAGCATTCTCAAATCATGAATGGTAATCTACCACTATCCCTCAAGAGAAAGGTATATAACAGCTGCATCTTACCGGTACTTACCTACGGAGCAGAAACCTGGAGACTTACAAAGAGGGTTCAACTTAAATTGAGGACGACGCAGCGAGCGATGGAAAGGAAAATGATAGGTGTAACCTTAAGAGACAGGAAGAGGGCAGAGTGGGTCAGGGAACAAACGGGGGTTAAGGACATCATAGTTGAAATCAAGAAGAAGAAATGGATATGGGCCGGGCACGTAGCACGTCGGCAGGATAACCGGTGGTCGTTAAGGGTAACTGACTGGATTCCAAGAGAGGGTAAACGCGTGAGGGGGAGACAGAAAATTAGTTGGGTAGATGAGATTAAGAAGTTTGTAGGTATAACGTGGCAGCAGAAAGCACAGGACCGGGTTGATTGGCGGAACATGGGAGAGGCCTTTGCCCTGCAGTGGGCGTAGACAGGCTGATGATGAGCGCAGCCTCTGTCATACAGGTTGGTACTGCTGCCTAGACATGTCGGGCTCGACAAAACTACCTTCCGCATCATCCTTCCGCACTAGCCGATAGGCCGTGAGCTGGCGACAAGTACTTTCCCGACAACCGTTTTTTTGCCCTACCTCCATGGAAGAAAAAGAAAGCGTGGAGGGAGCATCACGAGACGATCTTCGAGCCCAGCCATAAAAAATGAAAAAAAATCACAGCATATCCACGTGGTGAATGATGATGAGTGGGGCGAAGCGAACTCGCGCTGCAGCACGGCGATGGCATTGGCGCGAGCGTGGTCCTTCTTGATGGAAGATATTGAGACTAGATTGTTTGAGAACCACAATCTGTTGCACACACCGCAACTATGGCAGAAACTCTGCCGGGCTCTGCCCGAAGCGCGCGTCGGCGCCTTCGGGCAGAGCCCGCCTGATGCGTTTTGCAGCCACTTCACGTGCTCGCACAGCCTCGGGCTCTGCCTGTCGGTACACGCGCTTTCTCGCCGCTTCACGGTCCTTCACAGCCGTGCAGCTTGTCGAGCAGCTTCGGCCTCGCGGCCTCGAACGGCGGGGTCTTCTCGCCGCAGCCCTGCAGCCTGTCGAGCAGCTTCGGCCTCGCGGGCTCGAACGGCGGGGTCTTCTCGCCGCAGCCGTGCAGCTTGTCGAGCAGCTTCGGCTTCGCGGGCTCGAACGGCGGAATCTGCTTTGCGGCGTCGACGTGCAGCTTCGGCCTCGCGGGCTCTCGCCTCAGGATTCTGTCTGCGAGCGCGCGCTGCCGCCGCCTTCCGTGCCCTCCGTTCCACAGCCTTGTCTTCCATCTGGCGACTCCGAGCTAAAGAGAAAGCGTGCCAAGAAGGAGCTTCAAGAGTAGAAACATCTGGCGTCTTTCGTTAAGCAGCTGGCGTCTTTTCGTTTTGCTTTAGAAACATCTGGCGTCTTTTCGTTTATTTCATCAACGGCGTTTTGAACAAAATTTTTATTGTTTAATCACGCACAGGAGAAATCTCACCAGGCACTACCTTGGAGGTAAACAATGGCTGCTAATGGGAATGAGAGACAGAAGAAGTCGGCTTTTCGCTAACACTTACACTTCTACTTCTACTAACGTTTCCTACTGGAACATGCCAATGGCTGCTAATGGGGAATGAGACAGAAGAATTCGGCTTTTAGTTAACGAGCACGCTGCGAATTTTTTATTGTTCAACAACGCACAGGAGAAATCTCCCACCGGCACCACCTTGGAGGTCAGGACCTGGTACTAGCGTTAAGGCTGGTTACGCACTACGACGGGGACGAACGGGTGCCGCTTTAAGAAGCTTCGCCCCTAAAAATTGCTCGAAGCAAAAAATTAAAGGTGAAAGTGAACACTGGGTGACAGATATTCACGAAAACAAGGAGCCCGCGCCCAGGATATTTTGGAGCCACATAAAGGCTCTAGGTAGGAAGTCTATCACAATGCAACAACATACTGGAGATGAAGGAGGAAATCAATTGGAAGGGTACGAGGCGCTAGGTTACACCCGAAAGGTAACAGCCGATTCGTTTAACAAGAGCGTCCAGAGGTTTTGCAGGAGAGTAAGCAATATGTCAACAAAGAGCGTCAACGAAGGGCGGAGAGGATTTACTGCACGGCAGCTACGGAGAAAAAACTGGCTTTGAATAGCTACTGAAAGGGAAAAAAGAAATGAGGAGGGAAGGCATTTTATGATAATTCAAAGAGAAGCGCTTTACTATTTCAAGCAAGATCGGGTTCCCTTAGAACGCGTAGTTATAAAGCGAGATTCAGTAAAGAAGAAGAACAATGCAAGCGCTGCGGGGAAGATAAGGAAACGGCGAAGCATTTGGTGATGGAACGTGGAGATATCCACCCAGGTGTGCGTTTGGACACGAGCCTACATGAAGTCTTAGGTTTTAGAGACGACAATGACAAGCCGAACACACCCTCGATTGAAATAAGAGACGGTTAGAGTATTGGTGGCAGAAAATTAGAAAGAAATTACAAAAATAAATATCGGCAAAACAGTAAGGACATTCTGCCGTAAAGGGCAGAGAACTGGGCTGAGAATTTGCGTTTTTTTTCTTGTAGTAAGATAGATTTAATTGAAATAGAGACATTAGGCGAACATTAGGAAAAAGTAGAGAAACGGGAATTTTTTTTGTCGAGCCTGGGAACGAAATAAATGCGAAGCATTTCCTTGCCGAGCAGAGGCACTTTGACCATTTCTATCTATCTATCTATCTATCTATCTATCTATCTATCTATCTATCTATCTATCTATCTATCTATCTATCTATCTATCTATCTATCTATCTATCTATCTATCTGTCTGTCTGTCTGTCTGTCTGTCTGTCTGTCTGTCTGTCTGTCTGTCTGTCTATCTATCTATCTATCTATCTATCTATCTATCTATCTATCTATCTATCTATCTATCTATCTATCTATCTATCTATCTATCTATCTATCTATCTATCTCAAAAGTTGAATTCTACAGCATCAAGAGTATCTAGCACAAAAGTTGAATGCAACAGGGCAAACTAGATTCTTAGAAAACTGTGACATAGTCTTAGCATGGAACACACAAATTGCAAATAGAGGAAACAAAGAAACAGAATGTTCGGATAAGTAGCATAACATGGAAAAGGGCTCAGAGTACTCGAAATAAAGCTCAAAATAACAGAGAGCTGAGCTAGTTGGTATGTATTCATTGCTATTAGCGTACGAGTTATTCAAAAGAGTAATAATACATTGCGGAGGCGCAAGGTGATATTCAAAAAGGCTAGTCTGCGTGTTTCTTGCCAGAGTTATGAAGTGGCTACAGCTTCAATACAGAGGAAATAACTGGGGGTACTCAGCGTTTTATCAATTGATCCAGCAGCCTAGATCATTCTGAAAAAAAGCTGCGGAACTCGATGTACTCTCACTCTGACGACATTATCATTCCTACAATTGGGAGAATGCAGAGATGCAAATTTTATTGACATGCTGAAGTCCTGCACTCAAAGGTGCCGTGGAAGATAAAGATGAGCACTAAATGTTCTGATACATAAATAATGCATTCAGTGGACACCTAGTGGTAACTTAAGATCAGCTAAAATATGCAATGAACTACCGATTAACCTTCGAATGATGCGAAGAGAATAGGAGCTGTCACGCGTCACAGATTGTTAGCATGGACAACAAAAACAAAGCACACCTCTTTACTGAAGAGCTCAACATAAGTTCTTCGTGAACAAAGAAGGTATTCTACAATGCCGTAAAAAGAGTGTAATGATTGTGCTATCACATCTACTCTACTCAAGCGTGTCCAAGAAAGCTGTGGCAAAGAAACAATTTTTATAAAATTACAGCTAGGAATTTCGCCGTTCGACAGAGTTACATAGAAGGCAGCTGAACGGAATAATCAGAAACAATGTTTCGTCGTATCCTCTTTTCGTCGTTTCGTCAATGTTTCGTCGAAACAATGTTTCGCCACGAATGTTCCGTCGTAAATTACTCACGTTTTTCACCACATTTCGCGTTTGCTCTAAGCTACAAGTGCTCCGCGTTTATCCGTATTTCTTGACATTTTTGCGAAAGACGTAACGTCTACCCTAATTCGACGGTCAACTTTCAGATTATGGCCATTTCACCTCATATCATAGAACATATAAAATGTATTCTAGATTGGTTGTGCTCGTATCTCGCCCCAATTTGAAATTCCACAGCGCACATTGAGAGATATCCTTCATTACTACATCAATATGACTGCTCTAATTTTAAAGAAGGGCGTATCAGAATGAAAGAAAAGCTGTTACTTTATTTCAGTATTTTCGTACTAGCGTTGTCGCATATTCACCTAGCACATCAGCAATGTATTATCACTGATTGGAACAAATGGAAGCATTCTTTCACACTCCACTATTCTGCTGTAGCGCGTCGCTACCTCATAGTTGGCATTTTAGTACATTTTGACTTCCGCATGACAAAGACAGTACGTTATGACTTCGGCACGACAACGGCGGAGCAAGAGCTTATGGACCTAACGACGAAATGTTCCTTACCTCAGCAAGAAAACCTTCATTGCGGTGACGCCACCTTATGTCACTCTGAATGCTTCCTTACTGAGCGGCAACTAGGTGAACGCTTCCTTCGCGCTTCGTCGGCGGTTGCTTCCAAGCTATCTTCATGAGCCCTTGCTTACTCCTGGCCCTGAACTAGCGCTTCACCTCGCTGCTCTTCCGCGTGAAGTTTTTTGAGCAGGCGCACTTTCCTCCGCCTGCGAATAAACCACGACCTCCACTATAAAGAAGGTCCTGGAATGAACGCAACAACGGTTCCAAGCGCCAGCTCAATATACGGGTTGTAAACAGTAAATGAAAAACGTCGTGTGTGGGCAGCAGGGCTGACCACATCTAATTTTTAACCATACCTATGATTTTGCTATCAAAGTAGTGCTCCCGAATTCGCCGGACGTCACCTCGCGACCCCGTTCAACACCACGGAATCGAACAGTGAACAAGATTTCGCCTTCAGATCCTGCTTCACCGAGGCATCCGGGTTGGCTATTACGTCAAATTCATCATCATCATCATCATGATCAGAATCACCAGCTAGACTAAACTCACTCCAGGCCAAAGACCTCTAACTTCTTTCGCCAAGTAACCCGGTCCTCTGCTTGCTTCAGCCACGTTATAACCGAAAACTTCTTAATGTCTTCTGCCCACCAGCTTTTTGACTCCCCTTCGCGCACTTCCGTTCTCTTGGAATCATGTCCCATAGTGACCGGCAGATATCTTGCTTTCGCACTACATACCCAGTCCATGCCAATTTCTTCTTCATTTCTACTTTGATGTCTTTAAAACAGGAACAACAACAACTGTCTGTTCCCTAATTTATTCTGCTCTCTCCTTGCTCATTACATTTACGCCAACATTTTTTTCTTTCCTTTACTCGCTGCGTCGTCCTGAACTTAACTTGAACAATGTTCGCAGACCTCCAGCTTTCTGCTCCTAGGTAAGTGCTGCTAAGATGCAGATTTTATATACTTTTCTCTTGAGGGATGGTGGTAAACTAACATTCATAACCCAAGGATGGCTGCCATATGCATTCTATTCCATTCGTCTTCTTCGAGTTAGTTCAAGTTTATTGTTCGGATCTCCAGTGATTGCCTACTCTAAATAGACGTATTCCTTTACAACGTCCACTGCCTAGTTACTTATCCCTAATCGTTGTGTGCTTTCGAGAACGTTGAACACTGCTTTAGTTTCCGCATAATATTTTTCAGAGCTGCCGTTCTGAATTACGTGTCCATTTCAGCATTCATGGTTTGCAGTTCGTCTCCTGAGTTATTTAGCAAGGTAATGCCACCTGCGAATCGTAGATTGCCGAGGTGCGCTTTATTACATCTTATACCTGACTGTTTCCAATTAGAGGCCAGAAAACCACCTGTAAGCACGCTGTGAATATCGGAGAAATCATATCTGATTGCCTTAAACCCTTCTCGATTGGAGTAGCGAGCTTGATTGGGCTGGTTGGTGTATTGTAGATGAAGAATAAAACAGCGTTAAGAAAGGGCGAGAAGGAGGCACAGACAGGGTGCTGACACAAGAAATACAATGCTGTTGAATGTGCTAGGTTTCACTTGTCTAACGTGCGCGCTGTTTGTTATAGCACCAAATCACCACGCACTTATCAAGAATTGGCTGAAAAGTTAAAACTACAATTTTTACTATCGTCACCCAAATGGCTCGGCACAGAGCCTTTTATAGAGTGAGCGTGCTCCATCATTCCATCACTGATGCATCTTCTGGCTTGGCGGATGTAATAGCGCCCACAGGAAATGGTATCTTGTAACATCATCGTACATGCACCTTCAACGTAGCGCGTAGCGTGTCCTTAACATATGCTTTCTTTAGGTCCTTGCTTGTTGACCGGGCGGCACAGCACGACAAGATTGCCGCGTGCGCAGAACACAACTTTAACATCTATTTTGCCAGCCGCCTTTTTAGCCTGGTGACACCTGATGTGCAGGGGTGGTCAAAAGGTCCCAGGCCGCAACGCCCGGCTATGGAGCAGCAGCTCGCTGCTATCGGAGCGCTGCCGTCGCAATCACGCCTTGGCGCACGCTGGCATCGAGCGTGTGCTTGGAGGGGGGGGGGGGCGCATCTCTCTCCCTCTTTTGCTTTCCTTGATAAGAAGGCGAGGTATAAACTTGGTGCATCATGTTCCCCCACTCTTCGTTCTTCGAATTTTACTACTGTGCAGCGTGTAACTAGGCGGCAGTGTTCCGAAAACTGCCGCATCATGCTTGCGGCCACGTTTGCTAGACACCGTATAGATTACCGTGGCTTTCGGCATCATGGAAAACAATATCGCGCAGTTAACTTTCCATTGCCTCTGCGGTGGCTCTCTGAGCAGGCCTGTTCGCGGCATACGAACATAGTCGGAGCCTGAAATGAATTCCATGTGCTAAGATGTTGTGGCTATGTGCTCAGATGTTGTGGCTAGTTGGAACATCTTAGCGGAGTAAGCAGCGCTGCCCAGTAGTAAAATTCGAAGAACAAACAGTGAGGGAACGTGATGCACTAAGTTTCAACCTCGCTTTCTTATCAAGGAGAGCAAGGTCATTGCGATGGCAGCGCCCCTATAGCAGCGAACCGCTGCTCCGCGGCCGGGCGGGATAAGTCTTCTATTCGTATTTTACTGCACACCATTAATGACGTTAGCAGAGCCTCAGCAAGGAAAGTTAGCAAGGGCTTCGGAAAGCCCCGGTGCTGAAGACGGTGCACTTGTTGCGTAAAACTGCTTTGCACCTGGGGACGGCATGAGTGAGTAAAAGCTGCCTTTAGGCAGGCATGACTGATGCTTCCAATAACTCACTTAGAATGCGCGGACGTGAAAGGAAGAAGTCGTTTTCGTGACCGAAGCATGTAAAGACAACAGCCATTGTAAGACTTGACATGCATTTCAAGGTCCAGGAATAGTAGCTTGTCGTCAGAAGTAAACTCAGATGTCAATGCCAGATGCTTGATTTCACACCAAACTACGTCAAGTGCCTCACATGTAACTAGACGAGGGTTAGTTTGATCACTGCGGTGAAAAACTAAATAGTCGTCAGCGAAGCGGAACACTTTAACTGTGCTTGTCTGGTCAAGGTTAGCCATGACACTTCTGTCACACCGCGTGAGTAAAATGTCCCTGAGTACGCGAGCTAAGCTTGACCAATGCGTAGTCCTTGACGCTAGATGTACAAGGTGTCCTTATAAAGTAGTCCTCCGAACGCAAACTAACAGGCAAGGTTAAAAATACCATGTACTCAGCCGTGCTTCAGTCCACCCACGACGGCAGTGATTTACTGCGTGCAACATGCACGTACACTCAGTTGCGCTCGACACCATGGCGTTTCTTCGCAGGCGGGCGACAGCGCGTGTGCTGAAATAAAACAACAAAAACTTCCCGTTGGCCAGTAGCGAGATGAAGAGCTCGTTCTGGCCCAGAAGTGAATAATGACGCATGAAGGTAGCTTGGAAGCAACTTTATGTTGACCAAGCAAGGGGGAAGCCTCCGCCTAGTTGCTCCTGTGTAAGGCAACCTTCCCAGTGGCATATTCTTCCTTTTGTTCCCGTCCAAAGTGCGCTACTTAGCCATATAGGTATAATGATTCACAGTGGCATAAAGCTGCGCTACCGCAACGAAGGCTTCCTCACTCAGGTGGAGAACGTATCACTGTTTGGCTCTTGCACATTCATATGTATAAGTGTAATCGATGCTGTTACGACGATATCATCATGTACTGAGAAGACCACTCATACGAATGCACCACAGAACAAAAAAATGGCGTCTGAAAGCAGATTACAGTTATGCCATAGAATCCTACCGAGGAAGGGGCTGGGGATGGTGTAGCAATGTGACTGGAAAAAAATAATAGCGACAGAACATTGACATAGGTCTCCAGCTTTTTCATGAGTCAGTACCGCAATTCTATAGGATTGGAGTATCTCGAACGCATGTGTGAGTCTGGGATATATGCCCAGTGCAAATCGGAATAAAAAATTCGTTCGGGGTACCGACACCTGCAAAACTGGAATGTAATGTTATTGCGTGCTCTGTGATGTCAAGTCACAGAGCGAAGATTAAATGTTGATGGTCGATTAAGGTTAGAAAGTGCTTACTCTACAGCAGCATCAAGGAATATAAATGAAATCGGTGCGACCGAATCGGCCAACAAATTCAGAACGCCGTGAAATGTACTAATCAATTTCATTGGAATGCTCGTGAAGCATTCAGTAAACCTGTTTGTTGATTATTCTGTTGAGTCCTCTTGGATGTAACTGCGATAAGGTCCGAAATGCCAAGCTGTTCTGTGAAAATTATTTGTCAGAGATTTCTCGGAGACGTTTGAAGTGGTATAATAGCAATGTTACTATACTATTTCTTTTTCCACCATAGAATGTCTTGCTTGTTCGTGGAGAATTGTTCCTAAATTCCTCCATAAAATATCTACTTTTTCTTTACACTCTAATGCAAAAAATGTTTGACACGCGATAGCTGCCATGTCGGATAGCGCAAGTAACACACAGAGACGCAGGCAAGTGAGACAACAAAGGCGCTACGTCGCTAGTCATTGCCCCTGTGTTGTATTTGCACTAATCCACAGAGCATTCGGGCCAAGTAGCTCGCCTTTCTATACGATCCCCGCAATCCGCTTCACATCACTCGGCGGTTAATCGGTAGTACATTGAAGGATTTGGCAGATGTTATGTAACCACTATACATCGCGTGTACATTATTCATGTATACGAGCGTCTAGTGTTCACCTTTGGCCACTAAGATATCTGAGCACAGGATATCGGCATGTGTATCGAATCACCCTCTCTGCCATCTCCCAACATATAGGGAAGATAATGTTCTAAAGGTGAAGGTTCATCGACTGCCACAGCTGTTCTTCCGAATGATCTAGGCTGCTGACGCATGGATGAAGCAAGGAAATGTTCCGAGGAATCCGCATCCGGCATCAGTCGGCGTGTGCAAGATGAAACTCTTTATTTGGCCAAGCTTGTGGCAGGGAAACGGTGTACAAACAGAAACGGCGTCATCAGTGTACACACTGTACACTGATGACGACAAACAGGGCGTCGGCCGTCGATAAAACATGTTGGCTGGGACGCGCCGTCTTTTATACATCATGCATCAAATTTTCCACCCCTATCACTGGTGGTCACGCGAGCTCTGGAATAAAATTGGCCGCTCGCGTCCTGCGCGCAGTCTTAACAAAATGATCTGGCATAATCGCGAAGCTTTTAAAACACTGCGGCGCCGTCTCCGTCGAGCGCTGCTAACCGTCCTCGCGGTTCAAACCCGAATAGATAAAAATGAAACAAGAAGCGGGCGTGGCAATGTGATGTGTGGTTCTAGTGTATCTGGACATGTCACAAGGATTTTTGAAATTGTTCATCACACGTCTAGTGAAAGTACTGACATCCACGAGCCGTAAGTATATTATTATGACTTATATGAAATGTAAAAATGTACAACTAAGTTTCATTTGGGGTCATCTGGTGATTGTTTCATTTCGCGGCACGTTTCATTTGGTCCCAACATCATAAGAAATTTCTCATTCGAATGGTCATCCTACTGCGGTACTATCTGTGACATAGCGGAACACATTTTAGAACAAAGTGATCTGGTCACTAGGCAAGCAGTGGTCCGTGATGATTAATAAGAAGTGCCTTACGTTTGAGCGATTTCGGCATAGTCAAGAGAGCGCATATTTAGAAACAATTGTTAACATTGATAAAATGCTGAATGTCCCCATTTATTTGGTCTCTTTTGAAGGTATAGCAGCGTGCTAGTGCCTGCTGCTACGCAATATTCAGGCAGCTGTTACGACTCGATCAGAGCTGTTTCAAGATCTTGAAATATAGGTTCAGCTCTAAGCATCTGTATACTAGTAAACTTTTACTTAATCTACGAATGTTGATGTGTGAGAGTAGAAGGACGTTACGATTATAAGCATGTTTCTTTTGTACTACTAGAATACGACTAAGTACTAATAGACTAAGTACTAGAATATGACGTCCTGATTGATCATGAATGTCATTTCATTTTTTTTTTTTTTTGGTGGAGATCCCACCAGTTGTCCTAAGTGGGCAGTCGTAAGTACGCCGTAAATTGACGCCTTGAGATATTGAATGCGACACGCGCTGGATGTGTACGAGCACGGCACTGGCAACGCCGCTCCAAATTTGGGAATCGCTTCACATGTAACGTTTTCCAGGAACGCAAATACGATTACTTCAAGACAGGCATGTTATCTAACACGCTTCATTTAACCAAGTCTATTCCATCTGTGTCTCAAATTTGTCTAGACTTTGCGAAGCAACGGCAGAAAGTGATACGCAAGAATACAATTAATTAGTTAGCGCGGAGAGTGAGAGTACAGGAATTCAGGAGCTACCTTCAGAGCAGATACTCGGCTGCAACAGATGAAACCAGCCTTAGCCTTGACGCACTTAATGATATTCTCACGATTATCATTACGGTGCGGGTAGTAGAAGTCGGAAGTACAGTTATTAGACAGGACACTGGCAAGCTCTCCCAGGAGACGAAAACCTCATTAAGAAGCGTCAAACATGAAAGCCTTAAACACAACAGACGAAATTTAACTGGCAGAGCTTTCGAAGTTAATCAATAGGCGTAAGGCAGCAGGCATAATATGGTATAATACGGAGAGAATTAAACGTGCTCGAAAGAACGGGCCGAGCCTCAAAAAGTTGAAGAGAAAGCTGGGTACATATAGAGCGTTAGTATCCTTGTACATTTAACATACGTCAGTGTTAAATTGTACGAGAGGAAGGGAGTAAAAAACATGTCGTCAATGAGGAGGTCATATTCTAGTGCTTGGTCTCAGAAACAAGTTCAATCCACAAAAGAAAGATGCTTATAATCGTAACGTCCTCCTACTCTCAGACACCAACATTCGTAGATTGAATATACATTTACCAGCATACAGATGTTTAGAGCTGAACCTAATTTTCAAGATCATGAAACAGCTCTGATCGAGTCGTGACAACTGCCTCAATATAGCGTAGCAGCAGGCACTAGCACGCTGCTATACCTTCAAAGCAGACCAAATAAATGGGGACATTCAGCATTTTATCAATGTTAACAATTGTTTCTAATTATGCGCTCTCTTGACTACGCAGAAATCGCCGAAACGTAAGGCACTTCTTATTAATCATCACGGACCACTGCTTGCCTAGTGACCAGATTACTTTGTTCTGAAATGTATGCCGCTATGTCACAGAAAGTACCGCAGTAGGATGGCCATTATAAAGAGAAAGTTCTTACATGTTGGGACCAAATGAAACGTGTCGCGAAATAAGACAATCACAAAATGACCCCAAATTAAATTTACTTGTACAATTTGACATTTCATATAAGTCATAATAATATACTTACGGCTCGTGGATGTCAGTACTTTCCGTACACGTGTAATAATTCCGAAAATCCTTGTGACATGTCCAGATACACTAGAACCACACATCATATTGCCACGCCTGCTTCTTGTTTCATTTTTATCTATTCAGGTTTGAACCGCGAGTACGGTTAGCAGCGCTCGACGGAGACTGTGCCGCAGTGTTTTAAAAGCTTCGCGATTGTACTAGATCATTTTGTTAAGATTGCGCGCAGGACGCGAGCAGCCAATATTATTCCAGAGCTTGCGCGACGACCAGTGATAAGGCTGGAAATTTCGATGCGTGAGTGTAAAATACGGCGCGTCCCAGCCAACATGTTTTATCGACGGCCGACGCCCTGTTTGCCGTCATCAGTGTACAATGCGTACACTGATCACGCCGTTTCCGTTTGTACACCGTTTCCCTGCCAGAAGTTTCGCCAAATAAAGAGTTTCATCTTGCACACGCCGACTGATGCCGGATGCGGATTCCTCGGAACAGTTCCTTGCTTCATCCATGCGTCAGCAGCCTAGATCATTCTGAAGAGCAGCTGTGGCAGTCGATGAACCTTCACCTTTAGAACATTGTCTTCCCTATATGTTGGGAGATGGCAGAGAGGGTGATTCGATACACATGACGATATCCTGTGCTCAGATATCTTAGTGGCCAAAGGTGAACACTTTCTTTATTGTGAGGTATGAATAAGAAAGAAAAAATAAAATAAAATAAAATAAAAAAATAAAACCTCGGCCTGCACCATAATAATATAGCAGGCATTAGACGTTCGTATACATGAGTAATGTACACGCGACGTATAACGGTTACTAAAGATATGCAAATCCTTCAATGAACTATGATTAATCGCTGAGTAACGTGAAGGGGATTGCAGTGATCGTATAAAAAGCCGAGCTACTTGGTACGAATGCTCTGTGGAATAGTGCAAATACAACACAGGGGCAATGACAAGCGACGTAGCGCCTTTGTTGTCTCACTTGCCCTCGTCTCTGTGTGTTATTTTCGCTATTCGACATGGCAGCTATCCCGTGTCAAAAATGTCTGGCATGAAAATGTAAAGAACCAGTTCAGATTATATGAAAGAATTTAACAACAATTCACCACAGACAAGCAAGACATTCTATGGTGGCAAAAGAAAGTGTATTCATTATTGCTATTGTACCACTTCAAACGTCTCCGAGGAAGCTTTGCCGAATGATTTTTACAACACAGCTTGGCATTTCGGGCCTTATCGCAGTTACATCCAAGGTGGCTCAACAGAATAATTAGCAAACAGTTTTACTGGATACTTCACGAGCATTCTAATGAAACTGATTAGTACATTTCACAGCATTCTGCATTTGTTGCCCGATTCGATCGCAACGATTTCATTTATGCTCCTTCAGACTGCTGTGGAGCAAGCAACCTCTAACCTTAATCTACCATCAACATTTAAATCCTCGCCATGTGACCTGATATCACAGAGCACGCCAAAACATTACAAAAACATTACATTCCAGATTTGCATGTGTCCGTACCCCGAACGAATTTCTTATTCCGATTTGTACTGGGCATATATCCCTGACTAACACATGAATTAGGATGACTCCAATCCTATTGGATTGCGGTACTGGCTCATGAAAAAGCTGACAGCTTATTTCAGTATTCTGTTGCTTTTATTTTTCCCAATCGCCTTGCTACCCCATTCCCACCCCTTTCCCCGGTAGCAATCTGCGGCAGAAACTGTAATCTGCTTTTTTTTAATCTGTGGTGCATTCGTATGAGTGGTCTTCTCAGTTCATGATGGCATCGTCGTAACAGCATTGATAACACATATATGTGAATCTGCAAGAGCCAAACAATGATACGTTCTGCACCTGATTGAGGAAGGCTTCGTTGCGGTAGCGCAGCTTTATGCCACTCTGAATGCTACCTTACTCAGGGGCAACAAGGCGGAGGCATCCCTCTTGCTTGTTCAGCATAAGGTTGCTTCCAAGCTACCTTCATGCGTCATTATTCACTTCTGGCCCAGAACGAGCCCTTCACTGCACTACTGGCCAACGCGATGTTTTTAATCACACGGTGTGACAGAAGTCTCATGGCTAACCTTGACCAGACAAGCACAGTTAAAGTGTTCCGCTTCGTTGACGACTATTTAGTATTTCACCGCATTGATCAAACTAACCCTCGTCGAGCCTCATGTGAGATACTTCACGTATTTCGGTGTCAAGCATCTGGCATTAACATCTGAGTTTTCTTCTGACGACAAGCTACGATTCCTAGACGTTGAAATGCTTTTTTAGTCTGACAATGTCTGTTGTCTTTACAAACTTCGGTCTCGAAAAAGCTATGCGAAGCATCAATCATGCCTGCCTAAACGTAGCTTTAACTCGCTGATGCCGTCCCCAGGAGAAAAGCAGCTTTACGCACCAAGTGCACCGTCTTCAACAGGCAGCTTTCTCAAGCCCTTGCTAACTTCCATTGCTGAGACTCTCTTACCTTCAATAAGGGTGTGCAGTAAAAGACGAAGTTATAGAAGGCTTATCACGCCTCACTCTAGCACAGCTGTTATCACCCACATATATCAGGTGTCGCACAGGCGAAAGAAGGCGGCTGGCAAAATGGATGTTAAAGTTGTGTTCTCTGGAAGCGGCAGTCTTGTCGTGCTCTGCCGTCGGGTCTACAATGAAGGACCTTAAAAATACATGTGTTAAGAAACACGCTACGCGCTACGTTCAAGGTGCATGTGCGATGATGCACAAGATACCATTTCCTGTGGGCGCTTTTACATCCGCCAAACAAGCAGGTGCATCAACTATCGGCTCAGGGAGCACGCTCACTCTCTCGAATGCTCTTGACCCAGCCATATGGCTGACAATAGTAAATATTGTAGTCTTCAGCCAATTCTTCATAACTGCATGGTCATTTGGTGCTATAACAAACAGCGCGCACATTAGACAAGTCAATCCTAGTACATTCAACAGCATTGTGTTTCTTGTGTCAGCACTCTGTCTGTGCCTCCTTGTCTCCCTTTCTAAAGGCTGTTTTCTTCTTCATCTACATACACCAACGAGCCCAATCAAGCTCACTACTACAATAGAGAAGGGTGTTCACGGCGTACTTACAGGATGTTTGCTATTCACAGCGTGCTTACAGGAGGTTTGCTAGCCTCTAAGCGGGAACAGTCAGGTATAAGATGTAATAGACAGTACCTCGGCAGTCTACGACTCGCAGGAGGCATTACCTTGCTATATATCTCAAGAGACGAATTGCAAGTCATGAATACTCAAATGGACGCGGAATGCAGAAGGTAGGTCTGCAAAATAACACGCGGAAAATTAAAGCAGTGTTCAATGTTCTCGAAGGCAGACAACGATTTGCGATGGGTAACGAGGCACTGGACGTTGTAAAGGAATACGTCTATTTAGAGTAGGCAATCACTGGAGCTTCGAACAATGAACTTGAACTAACTAGAAGAAGAATGGAATAGAATGCATTTGGCAGCCATTCTTGGGTCATGAATGGTAGTTTCCCACTGTCCCTCAAGAGAAAAGTATATAAAATCTGCATCTTACCAGTACTTACCTAGGGGGCAGAGACCTGGAGGCCTGTGAACATTGTTCAACTTCAATTCAGGACGACGCAGCGAGTCGCGGAAAGAAAAAATGCTGGCGTAAATATAAAGAACATGGAGACAGCAGAATAAGTCAGCGAACACACACGTTTTAAGGACATCTTATTCCAAAGCAAGAAGAAAATGGCACGGACTGAACACGGACTGGGCATGTAGGTCATTAAGGGGCAGGATTCCAAGAGAACGGAAGTGCGCGAAGGGGAGCCAGAAAGCTGGTGGGCGGAAGACATTAAGAAGTTTTCGTTTATAACGTGGCTGAAGCAAGCAGAGGACCGGGGTTACTTGGCGATAAATGTTAGAAGTCTTTGCCCTGGAGTGAGCTTAGTCTGGCTGATGATTATGATCACAGTGATGATGATGATGGTGTATTCGACGTAATAGCCGACACCGATGCCTCGGTGAAGCAGGACCTGAAGGCGAAATGTTGTTCACTGTTCGATTCCGTGGTGTTGAACGGGGTCGCGACGTGACGTCCGGTGAATTTCGGAGCACTAATCTGATCGCCAAATCGTAAGGTATGGCTAAATATTACATGTAGTCAGCCCTAATGCCCACTAACGACGTTATTGATTTACTGTGTACAGCGCGTATATTCAGCTGATGCTTGGCACCGTTGTTGCGGTTATTCCTCGACCTTCTTTATTGAGGAGGTCGTGGTTTATCTGCAGGCGGTCTACAGTGCGCGTGCTCAAAAAAACTTCATGCGGGAGAGTAGTGAGATGAAGCACTTGTGCAGGGCCTGGAGTAAGCAAGGACGCATGAAGGTAGCTTGGAAGCAACCGCTGATGAAGCGCGAAGGATGCCTGCACCTAGTTGCCGCTCAGTAAGGAAGCTTTCAGTGTACATAAGGCGGCGTCACCGCAATGAAGGTGTTCTTACTGAGGTAAGAAAAATTTCGTCGTTAGGTCCTTAAGCTCTTGCTCCGCCCTTGTCGTGCCCAAATCATAATGTACTGCCTTTGTCATGCGGAAGTCAAAATGTACGAAAAGGCCAGACATGAGGTAGCGATGTGCCACAGCAGAAACACTGGCGTGTGAAACTAGATTACAATATATTCGAAAGAGTGATAATGCACTGCCGGTGGGCAAGGTGAATATGTGACAACACTAGTCCGAGAACATCTAAATAAACTGGCAGCCTTTCTTTCAGGCTGTTGCACCCTTCTTAAATTTATAGCAGTGATAATTCATGTACTAATGAAGGATATCTCTCAATGTACGCAGTGGAATTTGAAATTGTGGCGAGATACGGGCACATCCAATCTAGAATACATTTTACATGTTCTATATTATCATGTGAGATGGCCGGGATCCGAAAGTTGATCGTCAAATCAGGGTAGACTTTACGTCTTTCGCAACAGTGTCAATAAATACGAATGAACGCCGAGCACTTGTAGCTTAGAGCAAATGCGAAATGCGGTGAAAACGTCAGTAATTTACGACGGAACATTCGTGTAATAGTTTGCTGATTATTCCGTTCAGCCACCTGATAAGTAACTCTGTGGAACGCCCAAATTCCTTGCTGTAACTTTATAAAAAAATTTTCTTTGCCACAGCTTTCTTGTACATGTTTGAGTAGAGTAGATGTGATAGCACAATCATTATACCCTTTTTACGGCATAGTAGAATACCTCGCTTGTTCCCGAAGAACTTATGTTGAGCTCTTCAGTAAAGAGCTGGGCTTTCTTTTTGTTTTCCATGCTAACAATCTGTGATACGTGGCAGCTCCTACCCTCTTCGCATCATTCGAAGGTTAATTAATATTCAATTGCATATTTTATCTCATCTTAAGTTAGCACTAGGTGTCGGCCGAAAACATTCTTTATGTGTCCGAACATTTAGTTGTCATCTTTATTTTCCACGGCACCTTTGAGTGCAGGATTTCAGCATGTCAATAAAATTTGCATCTCTGCGTTCGCCCAATTGTCGGAAAGATAATGTCGTCACAGTGGAGTGCATCGACTTTTGCAGCTATTTTTCAGAATGAGCTAGGCCGCTGACGCACAGATGAAGCAAGTAAGACATTTCCCCGACGAAATTTTACCTACCACATGGATTTATTATCAGCAGTTCGCGTGTATCTGAATGTGACCCAAAAGAATTTTCGAAGCTTTCGTTACATGCGTACGTGATGTACTGATTTTCACGAGACCGGAAGTATAATATTAGCATGCGTTTGAAATGTGAGATGAAGCTGGTTTTAATTTATGTCGCCACCTGCACTAGCTTCCAGTTTTTCGTGCACATTCTACTTCCATGCTTTTTATGCCACAAGAACACGTATGTTAGAACATTGTAATCTGTTTAATAGGCGAACCGTGATCCGTAAAGTTGAATAAGCAGTACCCTATGTTCCACGTGATCGAATCATAGCATAATGATAAATACATTAATTGGGATAGCAATTATATGGACACTGTCGGCTAGTTTTCGCCGTCGCCGTACAACGGCGACGGCAAGAACTAAGTACGTACCAAGTGTACGTACTTTGCCCTATATGGCGTGATCTCGCGATTCGGGCGGTTTCCTTGAGCTTTCACCGGAATGCGTTGAAGTTCAGAGGGCATGAAGGTCACTCTACTCTTCTCTACACTTCGCACGCTGCAGCGGCCCCTTTTCCGAAAGGAGCGCGCTCTCAAACACAGCGAAGTAGCAAATGTGACAATTGTTTGTTCGTGCTCGTCTTGTGTATACCTGTGCGTACGTCTTGTGCATCCTTTTTGTTTAAGCAGCACGGTTTAAGATATTGAGATATGAACGTTGTTAGTGCGCGCTCGTCCCGTGTCTGTTCTTTTCTTGCGTCCTTTGTGCATGAGCAGTGCGCTGCACATTTCGAGCTGCTTGCCGTTCTTCTCGCGACAGTCCAGTTATTTTCTCTGTTGTGAAGCTATAGCCAATTCCTAACTCCGGCAAGAAGCACAAAGACTAGCCTTGTCGCATAATCACCTTGCGCCCCCGCAATGTATTATTTCTCTTTTGAATAACTTGTATACTTATAGAAATGAATACATACCAACTAACTCAGCTCTCTGTTATTCTGAGCTTTATTTCTAGTACTGTCAGCCCTTTTGATTGCTCTTCTACTTATATGAACAATCCTGCTCTGTGCATCCATAATTCCTATTAGTTTGTTCCGCGCTAGGACTATGTCTTGGCTTTCTTAGAATCGAGTTTGCCTTGTTGAAGTTCAACTTTTGTGCGGCTTTCTGCAACCATCTACCGGACATACCCTCTGGATTAGTGTCATACTGACCGCGGAATCTTAATAATAATATCTGGGGTTTAACGTCCCAAAACCACCATATGATTATGAGAGACGCCGTAGTGGAGGGCTCCGGAAATTTCGACCACCTGGGGTTCTTTAACGTGCACCTAAAGCTAAGTACACGGGCCTCAGCCATTTTCGCCTCCATCGAAAATGCAGCCGCCGCGGCCGGGATTCGATCCCGCGACCGCGGAATCTTGGTGTCAAATCAGATTTTACCGGCAATGCCTTAAGGTCCATTGCCCTATTCCGGCGACGATGACCGCAAGGAGCAGTTGTACGCTGATTGAATGAGGGTCGCTAACTAGCACGCGGAATTCCTATGGAGGGTAAAATTGCGTAAACTTCAACCTGTAAGGGGAAGATTTTTCTGCTGTTTCACCACAAAATTACTTACTAGACCTCGGAGGAGCTGCCCTAGATTATAGTAACTGCAAAACCCCAGCCTTGGGCCCGAAATATTGCTATAGGTCTAATCTCAATACAAAAGAAGTTTTAAAGAGGCCATGACACCCAATTTTCGATCATAATCTGTGTTATGTGGATTACTTGCACAAAATTTTTCCGACGTTGTATGGGCGCGATTGTCCGTGGTGTCGCGACTCGCCACCAACCCTCTACCATATCTCATGGAGCTGCAGTAAAATGCCAAATAACCTCAACTGCCTACAGCATAAGTACCACATAGAAAACTCTTTGGAGCAATGGGAGGCACTCCTCGCTAGCTCGGACCCGTGGTGCAACTAGCGCTCCTGGACCATGTCCGGCTGGCGGCACAAGCCAGTGGAGCCTTGGACATGGGACCCCACCCATCTAGCTCCTACACCCCTTCCCTTTTCCCCAATAAAAGTTATTAGATGCGAAGTATCTTAAAGGGACACTGAAGCACTTTTTTAAAAAAATGACTTCGGAATGTGTAATCATAGTTTGATCCTTGCTGAATACGAAAACCAATGTAAGAGTTCACAGAAGTGAACGCAAATGGCATTTCTTGGCAAAAAAAGAGCGGCTGCAGCCGCAGGGCTTTTTGAACTACTGAGCGAAGGCGGTGACGCCAACTTCGGTATGTCGCGTCATCGGCGCCATCAGCTCTGTAAAAGCATGGCCTTCGCGATCAGTTCCACCAACGCGCGCAGCCAGAAGTAGTCACGGAGGCCACGGCTCCGCCAAATCCACGGTGGTAGAATAAAACAGGTGGCCCATCGAGCGCCGCGAGCGCGTCGCCGTACTGCTCGAGTTGCTCGCGGCTGCCGCTAGGTTCGCGACGAATCTTTGGGCCGAAAGACGCGCATTGCAAGCTCTCGCTGGGCTGTAAAACCGGTTTAGCTAGCTAATTTTGTGGCTTTAAACGGTTGTTTGTGCTTTTACTAGCTTGTAGTGGCTGTCTGCCAGCTTCGACCGCAAAAGTGAGAGCGCCAGGCTTTATGAAGCTTAAAATTTTTAATCGGCGCGGGTAGTCCCGATATGACTGTCACAGGGTGCTGATTGGAAGAGACGCGCGCGTATTTTTTTTTTCGAAAGCGTGCAAAATTCTACTGGCGAGTGTATAGAGTAAAAAAAAAAAGCATTTAGTTTTCACGCTATCGTATGTATGTCGGAGGACAGTAGCTGGCGGTCTTTCCGTGGAATTGCATTTCTCCACAACTGCTGTCGCTTTTCGTCTTTCGGCGCGGAGAGAAGACACAGCTTTTCTTTGCACGTTTTGTAGCCAGATTTGCAATTTCGAGCGAAGCATTTTCGTCCCATGGTGGCCGCCGCATCAGCGGCACAGATCGAGCCACCGTGGTTTCAGCCGTGGTTCCAGCTTACAAAGTGAGCGGAAACACTGATGCGGTCGCGCGCGTTGGTTTGACAGAGCGCAACAAACGCTACGCATCAGAGCGGATCTCAAGCCGTGGGATCACCTAATCACGACCACAGTGATCTGGCCGTGATCATGATTCGAAGGCTGATTGCGACTTTGCGACGCTGGTTGCGTCGCATAGGGACGCTGCTCTTGCTCTTCGGACGCTTGCACCCACGGACGCCTCCGCATTTATCGAAGATGACCAAGCAGAAAGGAAGAGACGCGGCTACAACGCTGGTTGCGTTGCATGCTTTCATTAGTGGCGCGCCCGTTCTAAGCGATGGCAACTCTTCAGTGTTGCTCTAGGCCTCTCTGGTGTGATAAATACACCGCGGATCTCTTTCTCAAAGGTTAAAGATGTAAATTGCAGTTTAAATGCTCGCGACGCACACTGGCCACATGCTTTCAAATGCGCCGGAGCGGAGATATCGGCCCAGAGTAAACTTGCTGCCACCTTGCGGAAAAGCGGCGGCAACACGAGCACCTCCGTGACACGCGCGGCGCATTGGCGGAGCGGCGCGTCGGGCCACCTGTTATTCTACCACCGTGGCCAAAACTACCGACGATGACGTAGTTCGGATCACGCCCACACTTTCGGCGCGTTCGCGTGGGCGGAGCAAGACGAACTTTTCTTTCGCGTGTTTTAAAGCTCCTGCTGCCACAACAGCGAAAAAAATTACGCCATCGTCGACAATAATGTTGGTCCTTGTTAACAACAAAGTTTTACCGAATTGTAAAACCACTTCAGCATCCCTTTAAGGCGGAGCTCAATCCGGTGGTGGTGGTGGTGGTGTGCGGCGTGACCACCCTTACTGCGCATGCGCATACCCTCTTCACACACCTCCTCTCCACTCACCCTCTCCCCTTCCCCTCTCCACTTCCCTCTCCCCTCCCCCTCTCCTATACCCCTCTCCCCTCCCCCTTTCCACTCTTCCTCTGAAACGCGGGCTAGACATGCCGAAACTCTCCTGCGCAACGCCGTGGTGAGCTCGAGCGCATGCGCGTCCCCTCCCCTTCTCCCTCCTCTCCTACGCTGCCCCCCTCTCGCCCGCCTGTCAACCGCGATCCCCGCTCGCCCTGTGAGAATTAACGGCCAGGCTAGATGGAAGATACGACGTCCCTCTTCGCGTTCCACAACGCGAGCTCGGTAGCATGCCCAACGATCGCCAACGGAACGCGGTCGTGCAAGTGCTCCGGCTTCGCATCGCCTCATGGTCCCCTTTAGCGGGAGATGGTGTAATTTTCTTCTTCTTCCTTGTGCATTCTCAAAGAAGCTGGCGAAATTTTAGTGCATTTGGTCGAGCACCTAATTTATAATAGAATATTTTTTAAACACGAGAGCGGCTCGATAAACAGGCAAAACTGGTGCACTCGCGAGCCGGGACGTAACAAGCAGCTAGCTGTGCGAGCGTCTGCATTGCGGCGAACAATATTGTTCCGCGGTCAGCTGCACGTGATATCGATATTTTAGCTTTCTTCAGCTTGGCACTGAAATTGGACGATTTGCAGCGGCTGAAACTTTGGTAGAAGACGACGGCTCTATTGCGTGCTGCACATGACGTGCTGCACAAGGCTTTATTTCTGAGCAATCCGTATGGATTTCCTTGTGGCTTCGTGCTACAAATGGGTGGTTGTGTACTCTTCCCTTTCTTAACCCTTCCGCCACCTTGCGGGATTCCGCGGAACTGATTTGCAATATGTGTCCAGTTGCTTCGAGTTGTCGATGAATTCACCCTCGCGCTGCCAAGTGCTAGCTTCCTGGTTAGCTCAATTGGTAGAGCGACCGCCCCGGAAAGGCGTTGGTCACGGGTTCGAACCCCGGACCAGGACAAATTTTTCGGCGACCTAGAGGCTTTATTTCTAAGAAATCCGTTAAAAAACAGATTTCTCAGAAATCCAGGCCGCCTCCTTTAAAGGAGGCGGCCTGCGCGCCACGTTGCGGACTGTTTCCTTGGTGACCCTGAAGGGTGCACGCTGCAAGTCACTATGGCCGATGGGTGCTGCCCCAGCTATCTATTCCACCGCCCTGCCTCGAATCCATGCGCCATTGTACTAACGTTTCCGAACGAGCAATAGCCGTAAATAAATTGTTGTATGTTCTTTGAGACCTCTGCGTGTCCTGCTTTGACTACGGACGGGACGTGGTAACTCCAATGCCCACAACCATAAGGCACGTTGGCGCGTCGACAAGCGAATGTCTCTGCAGCACTGCTGTGGACAACCACACTTTTGCATCCTAGAACGAGTGTTTAAATTCCGGGAAGCATTAGTAGTGGTAAACGATTGGTGAACTTCCGCACAAGGTCTTACGGGCACCTGTCAAAACTTATGAGCCTAAGTCGCAGGACTCTTGGCAAAACGTCCGAAAGGGCAACTCCTGAATTTATTTCCTGCACCCATGATAGAAGTGACCTGATATGTTGGAGTGACGTGATAGCCAATGATATTGACGGTTTCCGAAAATTCACTCCCGGAATGTAATTCCAAAAATGGAGTTTCTCAGTACAAGGACCAGGCCTTGTTTATCAAGTCTCTTGAAGAGATGACGAAGTGCTCTTTGTCTCTTTTTGTGTGTGCAGCTTGTAATGAGGACGTTATCAAGGTAGGCGAAAACAAACGGGACTCCAAGCGTACCTTCATTCGTCAAGCTCTTACAAACTCAAATAGGCGCAATGGGTAGTAACAACTCTCTTCAAAATTTCACTGGGTTCTATAGGTGTTGGGTTTTAGGCTATAGTTAAACCAATCTTGCTGCACAGTTTCTTTACTGCGAAACGAGCATCAATGTGTTGTGTGTGGGAATAGGGTAATTGATTCACAGGAACGGCATTCATAGCTAAGTACTTACACAGGGCCACCATTAGTCATTGTTCAGCTTTAATATCGGGCGTATACCAAAAGCTTGAGGAATGGTGACTAACTTCGCGCCGAAGCAGTACTGTGTTCCAATTCACCGCGGTCGATTTCCAACCTCTTCCCGGCGATCATCCATGGACATGCAAGTGAAGAGGTTGAGGTGATACGATCCCAGGTTTGGTGAAGTTGGGCTGCAGGCCAACTACTGCAAGAAATCCTATGTTATCCTTAAATTCGTCCCTGATGCGACTCGTAGTTGTGGGTTTCTTGAGTTACACCTAAGGGCCGTTATGACGCTAGCTGGGTGAACTTCCTCTGATGGCAGCGCTATGTGGAATATACAATTTCCGTAAACTTTGAGGTCCTTTTATGTACACTTATGGAGCACGTGAACGTACTCAGTCCACTGGGACCTGGTTTTTTTTACCGTCATCCGCCTACACTGCACCCTAATGAAGTGAGTGCAGCCAGCGCAAGCGCGCAAACGTCTTACTCCAACGGGATCCGGCCAGGTGCCTGCTGTCCAGGGTTGCGAGGTCTAAAAGACAAGGAAGTGCCGAAGTATTGCTAAAACTGGCCAAAACGTAACCAGATTGAAGAAATGGAACTAAGTGTAGGTAGGCAGGAGTAGCCACGTGCACATGAAAATAACTGAGACGTTCTTATTTGAATATCTAAGTGCAAAAGCCTTTCGACGAAGATGTAACTATTACAGTATGAACCCTACGATATCAGAATAGCTGAGACTCAAACATTAATCGTTCACATTGGCAATCGTTTTGTGCAGGATGATGACGATTCTTCACTTCTTGGAAAAATCACACTCTTTTTACACGTCTTGCGTGACTATTGTCACGTGGTCGTGACGTTGAAGAAGGTAGCAGTCGGCAGGTTCAAGACGAAACTCCTTATTCCGGCAGACTTGTGCCCAGGAAACGTGAAGTACAGGCAATACATGCTGTGCACTGATAGCGGCAAATAGAGCGTCGGCCGTCGGTGATCTCATCATCGGGCCCTCTGCCTGGGCCCTCTGCGTGGGAGCCCAGTATTTAAACTCTGAGCCATGCCGGTGCTTGAAACTGCTTTGCCAAAAGGTCCTATACAGGCTTCATGTCGGGAAGGAACCACATTAGCATATGCAATATAGCGTGGTAGAAGAGTAAAATGAGCACCAAGCGTCGCACAACGCACAACGCCGTCTTTTATATAGCAGTCATCAGATCTTCTAGAGTTATCACTTGTGCTCGCGTAAGCTCTCGAATAAACTTGGCTCTTCGCGTCCTGCACGTAATCAAAACAGAATGATCTCAAACGACCGCAAAGCTTCGAAAACATTGAGGCGCGCTCTGTGCTGAGCATTGCTAACAGGTTTTGTGGCTGAAACTACAATAAAGTAATTAACACGCGTGGCACTATACTTAAAAGAACAAGAAGTAACAGTGGTTTGTCGACGATAATGATGAGTACGGAATCATTGGGCTCAATATCTATACTGCTGGGATTGAAGGATAAATTGTAGCAGCTTTCGCGTTCATTGCCAGCGTGATTACGAAGTTCTAGCACTTAATATTCCCAAGTTGCAGACCGTACCTAATAACAAGAAATGCCACAAGCGGTTCATAGAACATTCCATTTCAAAAGCTTAATAGTACAGAGCGCCCGGAATACAAAGTACTTAAGATTGTCCAGTCCACTTTCATCTACGGTTTTATTTTGGGTTCAGCATTACGTCGTCTGAGAAATGAGGACCCATCCTCAATCACACCCAGGTGTTCAAAAGCCCTTTTTTACAGCGAAAGCTGTTATGAGATCATTTCACCGGCCGTTTTTGGCGCCGTAGTTGTCCGCCGCCGCCGCCGCCGCCGGTGTCCGTAACCAGTATCGCTCGAAATAAGAAAAAAAACGAAATAAGAAATAAATTCCAGGATGGAACGAGGCTCGAACCTGGGCCCTCTGCGTGGGAGCCCAGTATTTAACCTCTGAGCCATGCCGGTGCTTGAAACTGCTTTGCCAAAAGGTCCTATACAGGCTTCATGTCGGGAAGGAACCACATTAGCATATGCAATATAGCGTGGTAGAAGAGTAAAATGAGCACCAAGCGTCGCACAACGCGAATTCTGTAACCAGGCGTCACACAATGCGAATTGCGCAACGAGTATGTTGTCGACTGCTTCCAACCCATTACAAAGGGCTCTGCCATAATTCTTCATCGTCATCAGGCACAGCATCAACAAAGTGCGCATAATGCCTTACATGCGTTTAGCAGGTACCAACGCTCTCCGTAGAATGACGAAAAATGGCACAGTGCCTGCTGCCCTACTTCTCAAAAATTACAATGATAGCGTGACAGATAGGAGACATCGTAGCGTAGTTTATAGCGTAGTGGGTTCCTCGCAAGTGCACTTGTATTGGTTGCCAAGGAAGCCCATAAGCGCATGACCCACTTCCTCGAGGTCTCAGTAAAATTACAATGATTTATAGCGTAGTGGATTCCTCGCAAGTGCACTTGTATTGGTTGCCAAGGAAGCCCATGAGCGCATGATCCATTTCCTCGGGGTCTCAGTAAAGTTCTTCGCCCCCCACCCCCATCTCTCTCCCACGTCAACGTATGTTATACAGCATGACGGGAGAGGGAAATAGTGACCGGGCGTCACCCAATGCAAATTACATAACATGTGGGCCGTTTAAAGATTCCAACCCATTACAAAGGGCTCAGCCATAATTCTTCATCGTCATCAGTCGTCGCGTCAACGAAGTGCACATAATGCCTTAGAGACGTGTAGCTGGTGCCTCGCTTCTCCGCAGAATGACAAATAATGGCTTAGTAGGTGCTTCCCAACTTCACAAAAATTGTGATTAATGGCGTAGTGGTTACCTTTCTAATGTACTTGTATTGTAGACCCAGGAGAGCTTAACGGGCTCTCGAAACGCCGCTCTTCCAGCTTTCGCTGTGACTGTGCTGCGGTTTCAGCGCAGGCCTGGCGTTTTTTTCTGCAATGAAATTGCCAAATTCAATTTCGGGCGCTAGTACACGCCTTGGACGGCATCGTATGATACCGCGTATTCGAATGCAGACGACTGCGGTGTCACCCGGTATTGATGGTTCAAATCGAGGGAAGGAGAAAGTAGCCAAAAATAGCGTTTTAGCCAAGAAGACTGTGCCGGACTAAAAAAGTAGCCAAATTGGTACAATGTAGCCAAACATGACATCCTTGTTGCTATAGTGTCCGAATGCGTCGGCGCAAGCGACCGCTGAACCAGAGGTAAGTGCGGAGGAAGGAGAGGAGGGCGCGCTGCAAGCAGCATCAGGGCCCGGAAACTCTGCAGAAGAAATCACCGCATAAGGTGAAAAAAACAACCTTGAAGTGATAGGAGTGTATTCACTGATCATATAAGAATATGGCGGCCGCCACTCGCCCCATTGCACTTTCATGAAGGGCCACCCTCGTCGGGGCCAAATTGCAATCAAAATATTCTTGAAATAACCGAAGACTACTTATCTGCATGCTGGTACACTTAAGTCAAGCAATTTTTTTTTTTACTTGGTGTGCGCGTCACATCGAAACGACGCACTGCAATATTAAACTTCTCAGTGCGTCATACTCTGCCGCTGAGAAAAAATTCGTGGTTTGCGACTTGCCATCATGTGGGTTCGAATTGCTGGGTCAGTACGAATGCATTTCAGAAGCTTACTGCTTGTCAACACAAACCAGGCCGCTGCAATAAAAGGGGGCAAATATATTACAAACACCTCGCATGTATCTTCATAACTAGCCCTAATGTCCGTGCAAAAGGCCTACAATTTGTAGTTTGCAGCAGTCGCGTTTGAGAAGCAAGGCTTGGGGTCTCGTTCCTCCACGGTGTAAGTTCTGATAATTTTTAATGCACAGTTAGTGCAACAACAGTTTCACATACTTATGAGCGTACTGTACACAAAGGGCGAGGCCCCTGCTATATGAGACGCGTCTCCTAAAGAATTTACTTCTAGTGATACAACAAGCCTTATGAGGTATGTTTTCAAGTATTATAACAAACTGCTCTTTACTCATTCACTATGCATATATGTTGGTTCGGAAAATTTTATAGTCACACATTATGGTTCTCAATATATAATGATGTCATAACTTCTTTTTCCAGAGCTACCATGCAACGACTGGATAACTAGCCCGGAATGTCCACTCTGCAAGGACGCTGAGATATCTGAACATCTACTACGACAGGTCACCTCGAACCGCGTGCTTGAGATGACGTATTTGTGAATGGTTTGCCAGGCATCTCACAAAGGATTACTTGTGATCGCCCACGGACATTAGCTCTCTACTGTGTTATGCAATTTACACTACAATAACGTTGAAATTGAACACTAGCTCTATACATTAGTTACATCACGTGGCACTGCTGAGCTCAACGACGCGGGTTCTATTCCCGGCCACGTCGGCCGCAATTAGATGGGGACAAAATGCAAGAACACTGGTGTACTTAGATTGACATCTATCACAACTACTACGGCTGCTGCTACTACTACTACAACAACTACTACTACTACTACTACTACTATTACTACTACTACTACTACTACTACTACTACTACTACTACTACTACTACTACTTTGCCACTACTGTACGACTCATAGTCCTATGATGGCTTGCATATAACACGCCGGAAATTATTAAAATTTATTACAACCAAACATCACAGCAGTAACAAAAACTAATTTAGTCCTTCCGACATTTAGTTGTGCCTTGTGAGGCAGTTCACAAAGTATGTTCGAAACTTTTTGCCATAATCAACTGTGTTTAGACCATGGAATATTACAAATAGATGTGCCAAAGCTTTAGGAAGATGTGCTCGATTGCATTAGCTTTGCGTATGTGTTCCAATGCGATCTTTCAAATTATTTACGGCTAATAAATAATGTGGCGAGTACACCTTGCAACACAGCTTCATTAAGCATGTATATGTCTCCATATTTAGCGACATTGTCTTAATATGATGTGGTAATGTGTTCTTTTTTTCTGACAGCATAGAAATGTTCCAAATTTCTTTGAGCGCACCTAATTCTGCTGTCTGTGATTAAATTAGCATGTCATAGTTATATTGCCTACCACTAAGAAGCCTATAAAGTGAAAGTCCGCGCAATGCTGTCACGAAAAAAAGCCTAGGAAATTGAAGTCATAGTTCAAACATACTGTATGTTTTAACCATCTCTTGGATGCCTCAAGCTACGGATGCCTAAGAATTGTGCTTCTTGGATCTCCAAGTACTAAACTTATTTCTCTACGTTTCTTTAGTATTCATCTTGTGTTCATACTTTGCGGAATACCTTCTGTAACTTATATTGCCTTCATTAACTCACTTCTTCTCACCAGTCCGATTACTACTAGCGCCATGAAATTTGTGCTGTAGAAACTGTGTAACTAAACTTTATCGAGTAAGTGAACAAGCCTGAACTATTTTCTTCTACCTATCACCTAAATACGTATGATATAGGCTCACGTCTGAGAATTAAAATTCTTCTCTATCATGTTAACACAGTGTCATATTGCTTCTTTCTAGCGCATTCAAGGGGACAGCGCAGAGCGACAAAGAAGCAGTACTACAAGCATCCACGACTATTTATGCAAACAATTTAGCATTGCTACATTTAGCAAAACTACATTGCTTTTACCGCGCCAACTATCTGTGTGCGTTACTCACACTTCATTTCCTATTCGACGTCGTGCACTCACCTCATGATAAACACGACCTGGCAAGCGCCCTCATAACTGGCACGAGACCGTAACGGCAGTATAAGACACTTGTCCTAAAGCTACGCTATTAAACTGAGATGCCGCAACACAAGGAGAGCAATGTTCCTTCAGCGATCTCCGTATTCAGTTTTATGCACATATTCCTTAGCTTTCAGAGTGATTATACAGCGGTTGAAAACTTTCGATATGTACGAGTGAATAATTTTGCTTGGACCTGGCTGTATATATTGGTTACTGCACACCTTACTTGATTTACTTGGTTTTTGCCAGTTGAGGCCAGTTTTGTTGCCCGGCAATAACTACAAACGCGAGCCGCGATAGAGCAACAAGCGCCACTCAATTACTAAAGTATTTTGATTGTCTTCGTCTCGATTTAACAGCGACAATAAGAAAGAACATGGCTTATTCCTCCGTCATAGGAATCGCTATGACATGAAAGTGAAACGTGCCTTCACAGAAGTAGTAGATTGTTTATTGTGCAGTGATCTATGAGAGTTTGTACAATGTCTGTTGGTGTTTGTCAGCTACAGCACCGTTTGACACGGATGCACTCACGTTGACACCTAGTGGCATATCTCCATCACGACGACTAGTGTTTATGATCGTGATTTAACCCTTGTCATAGCTGAGGATGTGAACACATACCTGGAAACAGCGTATCGTGAATCCCGCGCAAAGATGGCATCAACGAGCACATAATAAATACTGATACTTGATATGCACTTCTTCAAAATGCCGTCAATTCAGGAGAGGCACGGCACGGTGTCCGCTCCCGAGTAATAGCGTAACCTAGGCCTGTGCTCATGCATACAATACCACACTACGCATCGGCAACACGGGAGGCAGAGATTCGTAGCTTGAGCCGCGAACGTGGGAAGGCGTTTCACGTCCCGCTGGCCTCTGCTTTGCTCCACGAAATCACGACATTAGCCCGTCGACGTCCTTGCCTTTCTGTGGCACCTATTGCAGCAGTTTTATTAGTCAGTCCCATCGCATTCGAAGCAGTAGGTGGCGGAGAAACACTGTTGATGCACGTATAAGCTGCCCTACTCTGACAGCGAGCCTTCCCACGCAAACACGAAGCGAAGTGCAAGGACGGTAACTGCGTCTAGGGGCGACTCCTCGAAGCTATAACGGCCAGCGCTCCTCGCTGGCATCGAGACGCTCTAACTACGTCGTCGCCAGATTGCTCCCTGTCGGTGCCCGTTAGTGTCATGAGTCATAAAGCACTACTTCACTTCATCGTTCACAGATGGCGGCAACGCCCCGTCCCGCCTAGCTCCGCCAACACAGAGCACCACGCGAGAGAGAATGTGTGAGAGATATAAAGCGCGTTTATGGAACCTCGTGCACGTGTGTCGGTTTGCGTAGTTGGTAGAGCGCCGGGCGCCGATTGTCTCAGACCGAGAGGTCGTGGGTTCGATTCCCAGCGACGGAACTTTTTCTTTCAGTTTGGTTGTTCTCAGGAGTTAGTGTGCACATTGCCAACCTGATATCCGTGACGATAATGTGTGAGTCAAGTCTTGGTGGACCCCGGCATAAAACACATTCGGGTTAAAGAAATCTACACTGAGCGAGTAGCGTGAACCGACCAAAGTGCGTTTTCTTTAATGCTGTTGATAATACTTGCACATCATATCTCCTCGCACTGTTGCAGTTCACCACGCCGCCGCTGCCCTTATTTTCCTTCGACTGTGAAAGGTACAGTTTCCGTTCTGTAAAGTGCGTTTAGATGATCTCTGGTGCCATCAAGAGAGCACAGCAAGAAGCGCCCACTACGCGCCTGACGCGTACGCGGCGTAAGGGCGACGAAGTGTACGAACATGCAGCCGGTACGGTGCCTCTAGAAAAGTGTCACTGTTCAGGGTGGAGACAACCTCGATGGCGCCACCATATTAAATCACATCTGTGCCTCGGTGCAGCTGCGGGGGCGTTCATAAATAGTGTTGTTCAGGGCGTGCCTCGAGCGCGTTGACTTGATTAATCTTTTTCATCGGTATCGCATCTGCACATTTTTTCGCTCCTCAACCGTTAACTCTTCGAGGGTCTAAGGCATAACTGTATATCGCATATTAATTGTAATCCCCAGTAGACACGTCTATATTGCTTCTGCGTGTTTGAAAAACACGTCATATTTTCTAGCGCATCATTACTCGGTAAGTTCTTCAACCACGTATGAATGGAAGGAGTTTATTTTTATTACTTCTTGCTGTTGTACTTTCATTTAGACTTCACTCCTAGTTCTTTTTTTTTCATTCCTCTCCATTCACCCCTACTTTACTGTTATCAACCACTCGTGCGCTTCGGTGAGTCTCATTTTTCTCGCGAATGGTCTTTGTGTTTGTTGCGCTCAGAAACACTAATGTATATCTTGATAACGGAAGGAATAAGGCCGCTAACGAGTTGGTGCCATATTCTTTCTGCTACAGGTTTTTAATGGGCGTTCGTCCGTGTCACTTCTTGTGTTCGTGTCGTTGGCGCCTTAATCGTTTTGTTAATATGCACCAACTAGCCCAACAAAATGTTCTGCTTGTATAATCTTTGAGCCCCACGAGATGTTCGTCCGCTTGTTTCCCAACCATGCAGATAACGTCTGAACTAGTGCAGGCCATCTTAAAATATAGTTTTACCTGCACTACTTCAAACGTTATCTACATGATCAATTGTTCATATTGCCACGAGCGGTACATTGGCGAAACGGGACAGCCTGTTCATGTTGGATTAAACGGGCACCGCGGGGACACAGCGAAAAAAATTACCGAAAGCAGTGGCACAACATTTTAATGTAACAGGTCACAACTTCGACGATCTCAAACTTTGCATAATTCAGTCAAACTTCCGATCCCCTCGAGACAGGAAATATACAGTCATACCTTATTCATAAATTCAATACACTTCAGCCAGCAGGTATAAACGTTCCTAAGGGGGCTCTCGAATCCATCCGATATGTTACATACACGACGAAAATCAATAAGAGAGAAGCCCTTCTTCAAAGAATTTCTAACCTACCATTGTTAAGTGATGTTTCCTCTGATAACCATAATCCAGCGAAAGGTCTACCGCCCTCCTTTTCCACGTCTTGTTTTTTTTTCTCGGAATACCTTTTTGCTTTTGACTCGACCAGTTAATCACGACGGCCTCTCCCCAACCCCCACCCCCGCTTTCGAGCTGCCTCTCCTCCACCTTTGTTTGCATTGGAGGAGAGGGCACGAAGCATATACAGACAAGCGCTGAGACAATCAGTTCCAGCCTTGAAGAAAATTCCTCTTGTTGAAATGTCGGCTCGAGCACACACCTGATTACAGATTTTTTTTTCAGAGTTCATGCTATTAAGTCACGAGCTGCAGTCCACACGTGACTTAGACCTACGTCAGAGCGTGCCACTGTAAAACCGCCCTCTCGATATCAAAACCGCAGATAGTTTTTTTTTTTTTAAGGCAGTGGTATTAAAGTTATATTCCATGCGTACCTAGGCACCGCGATACCGTTTTTATGGTTCTACACTAGTTTTTTTTTTCATTGAGAACAATAACACTAAAATTTCTAAAATTCGTGACAGTACTCCTTTAAGCGATAGTTGAGTACACCTAAAAATTCTCGTCTTGAGCAGGGGCCCTCATGACCAAATGTGCGCACACGCACATACTGCCTCGAAGGCTGGTCGTTTGGTGTGTTAGTGAGAAGAGCTTAAACCAACTCGCGGAACAGACTTCCACCCATTTTCGACCCGTGTCGACTAATGGTACATTCGACTGGTCGTTTTCGAGCGCTCCAGAGCGCTCTCGCGGCGCGCATCACGTTCGGCTGGTCGAAATCCAGCGCTCTGAAAACGTTCGGCTGGTTCTTTCAGAGCACCACGCTCCATCTCAGAGCGCTCTGAGGCGCTCTCACTTTGAAGTCGGAGCGCGACCGAGATCTGTCACAGCTCCGGTCACGTGAGTTTGACGATTTCCGTCAGTGCGTCGTCCGCTGCGACGTTTGTAGCAGAAATTCTGTGCGAGCGCCGTCCGTGTTCTGCAGTACGCTGCTTCGCAACCTCAAGGACGCACGCTACACGAACCATGCCGAAGAAACGGTACGCGAAGGCTTTAGCCATGCCATCGGTGTTTCTTTCTGTCATGGGAGCCGACGATGACGGTAGCAGCAGCAGCGGCTCCGACGACATCCGTAGCGTTTGCGAATACAAGTTTGATGAACTGTTCGGCCCCCTGAAAAGGATTCCTAAAGTCAATAATTATGTTGGAAGCGCAGTCCGGACATATACCGAGAAGGAGGTAAGCAATGAAATTAAATAAATGCCATAAAATAAACTACAAAAAACAAAACAAAAGTACAACACTTTGTTTTTTTTTTTCTTATTTTCAGCACGTTAGCAGTTTCGCAACGTTTTTACGTCTCGAACTACGTACTTCCGCTTTCTGTTTCTGATTGCTCCAGCGAGACGCTGTACATTCGGCTCGGACAAGATTTCTCCGTTTCCGATCGCGAGCTTCCCAGGTGTCGGAGCAATCTGAGTCAGAGCTTGGCGACGCCCAGTCGAATGTACCATAAGCAACGAAGGCCCGCCGCAGCCAGGGTTGCCAGGTCCAAAAGAGAAATTGTAGCCAAAAAATCGGGAAAACAAGCCAAAAAGTAGCATACATGAGTCAGGAGCCACAAGAGTAAGCAAAAGTAGCGACGCTTCTGTAAAACATATTACGTTTTCGCTGAAACGGCAAAATTTACCGGGATTTTGGCGAAAATGTAAAGAGGTATGGCATAAATAATTTTAAAGCAGTACTGCATGAATTTAAGCATTACTTGTTGGTTTTAGATATCATATCGCGCGGAGTGACGAACCATCTAGCGCTGTTGCGAAACACACACTCCTCGGGCATTTTGTTTGACTTTTCCCGAGAGGACCAGAAGTAACAGCCTCTTGGCGACGATAAAAAAATCCTCAACAGGCAACAGTCCAGGGACTGGAGCCGCCTTGAAGCAAACAGATACCCTCATCTATCCCACTTACACGCCATCTTTCGAGAACATAGGCGTTCACTGGATTCCCCATTAGGGGAGGGGGAGGTGGGCAAGTCTTACTGCAGCGCCCCCCCCCCCCCGACCCCTCAGTGGGCGGAGTTCAAAAAAGAAAGCTTTTCGCAGCGAATGCAAAATCGGCCTGCTTTTGGTCTTTGGCTTTTCGGCAGTAAGAATGGGTAGCAAGCCGCTCTTGAAATGCAACGTCAGGGGTCCTCTGCCGCGATTATTTTCAAAAACCTGCATGCCCATAACCTTTCACTTTAAAGAATGACGCGACAGGTACGACTGAGTGAAGACGTGGTGTAGACTTGGGCCCCTTTTCAGATAGTTAGGGAGAGCGAAAGCCCCGCCCCCCTGCCCCCCCCCCCCCTTGTGTGCACGCCTATGTTCCAGACACGCATGCGACCAGCACTTGTCCCTGGTGCAACGAACGCACAGCGGCACTTGTTCACATAACAAACCAATGCACCGACCGCCCATACAAAGCGGTCTCATCAGGACTCACGAAACAAGCCCTCACAGCGCGATCTTGGTAGGCACGACTCTCAACTGAACTCGGTAAGCCAGCTGGCAATTCTATAATATAGACCGGGTGCGCCGAGCCGCGGGAGACAATGGGGCCATACCGGGAGGCAGCACTCAAGATTGTGTCATGCGGACTTTCTTGTAAAAATAAAGTTTCTTCTTTGTCTGCTGAAAAGCGAATACGGTGTTAAACATCCAAAACACATTTGCCGGCTTGTCAGCATAAATTGTAGTGTTTCTCTTCGCAATCATTTGTTGTGAGATGACAAAATGCACGCAGTTAATATTTTGTAGTCGCAGTCCAAGCTTCATCCTAAGAGTTTTGTCTGGCATCTGATTTTTCGTGTTTAGTAGAGAGCGTCCTCGATGTGAAGGGCGGAGCTTCCTGGATCTTCTTGGCTTCAGAGTGCAGTTAGAAGTAAGGCTCACCAACAAATAGTGGGAAAACCCAGGTTTGTTTACCCTTCGTTTCATATTCTTCAATACTGATTTCAAAAAAAGAGCTTCGCAATATTTTCTGTTATTCTTTATATTTCATGGCATTTGTCTCGGTATACATCCTTACGAGAATCTGGCTAACTGAGTTTTGGGCGAAAGTGCTTTCCTAATCCAAGACACGTGTCCAAAGCCTTTGTTTGTGTTTTGCACGCACCACATAGTATGCTCGTAGCTGTATGTACGCTATGGCCGCCATGTTTTGACGCCACCTACTTGAACACCGTTGCCTACGATGCCACCAGATATCTACATTACGGCGAAAATCAAAAGGACGCAGGTTAGCCAAAAACAAATACCGGCCTAAAAAAGTAGCCAACTTGGCGCATAGCAGCCAAACCTACAACCCTGGCCACAGCATCGTACTCGCAATTATGACAGACTTGCAGGCGCATTGCTTTTTCTCGTAGTCCGCTCGTCCCGGGCCCACGTGCGATCAGCTCATCTCGACAGCGATCAGTCAAGAGCAAGGAGACATGGGTGATGGGCAGTCACCCTCAGTCACCGCCGGATAAGTCCTTTAGAACGAGGCTGGTCCAGTGTGGACGTATTCGGTCACCTCGGGGCGGCCTTATATACACTATGCACAATGCACAATACTCTATACCAGGGGTCTCCAACACGCAGTCAGCGGGCCGCATGCGGCCCGTGGACCTCTCGCTAGCGGCCCGGCTTGCACATGACTCTCATTGTCTCACATTTCTTTTTCTTCATAAATATGCTCATGAGCTACACAGACGGGACTGATGTAAAAGCATTTTTTTTCGATAGCCACCCACTCAGGTCACTGTGTGTTAAAGCGTCAGATGCGGGCAAAAACTGTATATATCAGAATCAGCACGCAGATTTCACTAATTTTGGAGATCAGTGTCGACATGTTTCTCAAAACTTCACGTCAAATCCCCTCTAGAAGTGACTAATATGCGAGATATGGGAAAGAAAGGCCTTCTTTCAAACGGCCACCTTAGCTGACATTTCGCCTAAACTGTCCCCCATCGCTACATCCATCTCCGCTATCCCGGCCCGTCAAGAAACTAAATTACCTGACTGCGGCCCGCTAGTGGAGTTGAGATTGAGACCTCTGACCAAAACGAGGCTCTACAAGTTAGAGACGTTGAATTCTCCTTACGTGCATTGAATGCGAACGCAGTGCGGAACACACACACAGACACGGAGCAGACAGTGACGTGTCTAGGCATGTCGTCTACTTTGGTGTCCATTTGTTTTTCGACGTACATTCGGCCACAGAATAATACGCGTGACGAAATCCCCGTCTGCGGCGTCGAGTGACGCGCCGTTTGCTGTCGAGAGTGTTGCTCTGGCTTATAAGTGGCCGGCGCAATGCTCTCGACAGCAGCTGGCTCGCCGCTAGATGGCGCATACGCACTCGAGGGTACGCATTAATTTGTGGCCGGCTCTGCGTTTCACTTAGCATTGGGACACGGCGTCACAGTTAGTTATGTGACCTTGAAAGTTGATGATCTTAGTTGCTCACGCGACTATGTCACTGTGTCACGCGACTATGCCAGAATTGGGGTAAGTAAATTTTGAGTGTTCCTAACCCAATCTTGGGGGAGGGACAAGACAATTCTGGGAGTTGGTCAGGTCGCATTTGAGTGTTGTTCTGCTTAAGATCCAAATTAGGCAATGGAAATTTCTGGATTGTATTACGTCCGTCCTGACGTCAGTGAGCTTGCTCACCTGACTATGTCACGTGGTGTGATCCCTCCGATTGGAGAAAGTGAAGATTGAGGGGTTGCAACGCAAATTTTGGGGATCAGAGAAGTGAAGGGGGGTGTGGACCGGGAGGTTTTTGAAAGTAGGTCAACTGAATATTCCAGTTAAGCAACCTTATTTTGGGGATTGCACTGGATCATTTGTTGAACGTCAGTGAATAAACGTTTCTCGTTCGGCCACCCATATTTTGTGGACAGCGACAAGTCTATTCTTCGAGTGGGATGGGTCGTTCGTGAACCTGCGGTCACTCAACTTTCGGACTGGGCAAAGTGAACTTTTTTGCGTATTAGGTCGGTTAACGTTGATATTGTCGTATATATTCCAGACCTTTTATGGAGAACAAGATAAATTGAAGACATAGCTTCACACGGCTCATCAAGCAATTAGCCAGAATATGTCGCTGCATGTGGCGTTTGAGTTCCTATTGGCTGCGACATTGGGCTTAAATCTCTGTAATTGAGCAGCGTCAGTAAATCTGAACAAATATTTTTTTTTTCATTTACAGATTCCGCAAGCAATGGAGTCAAGATTTCTCTGGGCAATAACAAGCACTTTGATTGCACTGAGTAAGTTTCACTGCAGTTAGAGCTGGAGCATTTGTTCTTCACAGTGAACATCCCTGGCACATCTCTGCTCGAACGAAATGTTTTCTCTCAACGTGGCGGCGATGTAGACGCCGCAGCTCATCGTCTGGGGGATGAACAGCCCTCAAAATAGATTATTAAGCATGAAATGTTTTTACCTACAGTCGCCCGTGGCCTTGAAGGAACATTGAGCCCAGAGCGAGCGTCACTCAAACGAGAAATCCGGACGCTCAGACGTGGTCATCCTGGCACTGTTGCGGGAATGAAACGAGACATTTTGGCCGCCAGCAAAAAAAAAAAGAAGATGAGATCTTTGGCTGCCAACTCTTCGAACGCATTACATGAGCTAGTTACGGCCCGCACAATTACAAAAAAATATTGCGCCCGAGTTCTTATAGCTTCTTCGCACTATTACCGAAGGTGTATCTTCTAGTACGCTGAAATCTTATTTGCCATTTCCGACAGCGATGTTCCGAAGGCAGATACAAAGCGTCATACCCTTGCTCTTTACACGTCAGCACGGCGTCTGTGCTCTTTTAAACGGCACCATTTTGCGAGTACACGGTGTGCAGTCGCAGCTAATTGCGGGGGCAACATTTTCGCGGCGCGTGTTGCAGCCTCCATCGAGAGGTGGCGCCACCTCTCGAAGCTAACTGGCGCTGTCAGGGTCATTTCGTTAAATTATCAAATATCTATATTTGCATAGACAGACATGATTGTATAACTAACATCAAAAAGATAACTATGTGAATAGCATGCTCTGCGTGTCACGTGCCGCATGACATACATAACAAGATGCGATCGTGGTCGTTTCCTTACCGTGGTATAGGCCACGATGTGAATGACCTGATAGCGTGTATGACAAACATGCACGACATTTCATGACATTAATATTACTTAATTACATAGATGTTCGTTTCGTTTATTCCCACCCGAAGGGTCCTGAGGGACATTACATCACCAATGACATACCACAGGTGGCATAAATGACGGTGTATATGCCGCGAAGCCATCGTAGTCGTTTCATTAACGTTGTATATTACCGAATGTAGACACGTCCACGACGAAAAATCAGTAGTGGATGTGTTCACGTAAGAACGCCGGTACATGTCTGGCGACCCCCTTAAATTTCGCTGAAATAAATATATTTTGCTGCCCGAGTCTCAAGCATTTTAACACATAGCAGTTTCGCGAAAAAAATTTCGACCATGTGGTGTTCTTTAACCACGTTGCGGACCACGTGTACGAGTGGATGGTAGTCGAGCGTCTTCCAGGGGTATTGTCTTCAGTTCCCTCAATTTCCTTGCGTCCGCCTAGGTGGTTTAGCGGTGATGATGCTCGGCTGCTGAGCCGAAGGTCGCGGGTTCGATGCCGGTCGCGTCGGTTGCGTTTCGATGGAAGCGAAATGATAAACGCCTGTGTACTGTGCGGTATGAGTGCACATTAAAGAACACTGGTGCCCACTGGTTAAAAACTCATTAAAGAGCACTCGAACAATGCGGAAAGTTTCCGGAGCCCTACACTACTGCGCCTCTCATAGTCATGTCTTTGTTTTGGGACGTAAAAACCCAACAATTCTTATTATTATCACTTTCCTCGCGTGTCTGTTCGCGTGTGTATGTTCGCGGTTACTGTGTTGATTAAGAGACTGCGTCACATACACGCATAACACAAACTCTGGTATGCAGGTATGTGCCACACGTGACTGAGAGAAAGGGTTTCATGACGTAAGCGACAGCTATTTTAATTATTCATGTCATGACTAGTGAATCGCGTTTCATACACTGATTCCCTGCTATGCGAATTTTGGTATATTGCAACCTATGGAGACGACCAGCAGAGCGCCCAGACGTAGGCGGCTAGATAGATAGATAGATAGATAGATAGATAGATAGATAGATAGATAGATAGATAGATAGATAGATAGATAGATAGATAGATAGATAGATAGATAGATAGATAGATAGATAGATAGATAGATAGATAGATAGATAGATAGATAGATAGATAGATAGAAACGGCCAAAGTGCCTGAGGTTCGCTAAGAAATGCCTCGCATTTAAAACCAGGGTCAATGCTTCCTAAAATAACACTGCTGAGGGGACCAGGGCCCTCATCATTACCGGCGACTTGAATATTGATTTACCAAAATCCAACAATGCCTGCTTCTTAGACTGCATGAAAGACGGCTAGGATGTGCACAGGGCATCACAATACCTCGTTGCCAGGCCCAGGACAGGAGGCATCATAGATCAGTTCTTCGTAAGAGGCATCTACGATTTCCACCAGGTGTACTATATCTTGCACTTCGCTACACTTAAAGACGTCGTAGCCGCGACGACGAACGGATCCGATAAGAAGTCCTATCCAACTGCTGGTGCTCACTGATCACGGTGATGATGGCCTTGTTCAAGAACTATCAAGAACCCCTTTAACACATGCACGCGAGTTCGTCAAACGTGCGTGCTTTGTCCGTCATAACGGACAAGTACAAGCCCAACAACTGCGACAACTGCAACTATTGCTGTAACGTACGTGCAGTGCGCCTGCGCGGGCCACTCGCCTGTGTATAAATCTACAGAATTTTTTCTGAACAAAGCTTCGTTGCGAGTAGCGCCTTTCCTGTGCGTCCGCGTTACTTCTTTGTCCTGTTCGAATTGGTGCTGTGCAGTTTTGAAGAATATAAACACATCATATCAGCTTAACGCGTCTGGTGTTGATAACACCCATGTTGCTGTTGGCATCGTTGCGCAGCTGTAAACTGATTATATTACACATGTGCAACTTTTCAACACATGTATGTGTGTGCATTTTCACATTTCTCTAGCGTCATTCCGTCACGTAGCGCTCAATGTGAAAAATTAAGCTCCAGTCACCTTCCCGTGCATGCTTCGCATAACGTCGATTCCCACAGTACGAGATCTGCCGAATTTTTTTTCTTCTGCCTCGATCCCTGAACACGTGCGCCGATTTATCCGGCAAGCAATGCAATAACTCTGATGGGCGAAAGAGAGAAAGAAAGAGAAAGCAAGAAAGAGAAAGTCGGAAACTATCGGTGAAAAATATTCTGGGCGAGGCGGGATTCGAACCAGCGTATCCATGATCGCAAGACGAGCGTCGCAAACACTAGACTATTCATACACGTTAGCAGGGCATAGCATAGGCTTGTATTGTATACTATAGCAAGGGGCTGGGAAAGGGAATTGACGAAGGAGAGATGTGAGGAAGAGGAGGAAAAGGAGGAGTGGAAAACGAGTACAGAGAAAAAGAGAGAAATAGCTAAAAAGGGGCAATAAAGAAAGAAAACAGACGGCGGGAGAACGACTGCAGAGAGAGAGGGAGAGAGAAAGGGAAGAAAGACAAAAAACCATTGAAAGACAGAGAAAGATATGGACACAGAGGGAAAGAGATAGGAAGACATAGACACAAAAGAGGTAAAAAAAGAAAGCAAGCATAGCCACGTATAGTATAGCGTAGTAAGGGGTGGGAAAGAGAGAGCTGAGAGGGTAAAAGCCTAGCCAAGCCAGGACCAACTAGGTGCCCACCAGCTCTGCTGTCACCCAGCCTTGCGCCACTTAGTGAAAGCTGTGCTAATTTTAAATGCGAAGCATTTCTTAGCGAACTTCTGCGACTTTGAGCGTATCTATCTATCTATCTATCTATCTATCTATCTATCTATCTATCTATCTATCTATCTATCTATCTATCTATCTATCTATCTATCTATCTATCTATCTATCTAGACGACCAAACTTCGGCGTTATTCTGCGCCGCTTCAAGGTCTCAAACGTCCGACAGTGCCGAATGACACCAAACACTGAAGTTAGGTTTTCTCTGCTACTTAGAAAGTTGCAGACATCCTCTACAATGGCTTTCAGTAAATGTCCCACCTTGTCTTCTTCGAACATGCTGGCATCTGCTTGCCAACAGAGTCTCAGAATCTCTTCTGCATACATTCTACAGTAACCTTGTGCCACTTTGTGCCAGAGCCTGCTTAGCAAGCTTGTTTTTCGCAGCTCTGTTACTGAAACATTTCGTTATCTCCTCAAAAAAGCGTTCCCATGTCGTCAGTATTTCTTCATGGTTCTCTTACCATACCAGTGCGACACCGGTAAGGTAGAAAACCACGTGAGATAGCTGGGAGGCAGCATCCCATTTGTTGTAGTGGCTTAGCCGCTTGTAAAGCTTCAGCCATGCGTCCACACCTTCGTTGTTAGCCTTCCCGGCAAAGGGTTATGGCTTCTCGTGATGCGGCCAAGAACTGCTGGGGACTACTTCCCGAGTGTCTCCGTCGTTAGGCATGATGGGCAAGGAAGGATGCAAGCCGGCGAGGCGACGTCTTCGGTGAAATCCGAAGGGTAGCGGTTCCGTGGTTGGTTGTCTTACCTCGCACCTCCACCACTCTGTTACGTTCACAGTAGGGGTTTGGGGCTTATTTACACAAGGCTTAGATGGCGAGACCACACACGACGAAGCTGTTGTTATTGTTGTAACCTCTGTCACATGGCTCATACCCACTCCGGCGGATTGGCGAAGGATTGATGTTATGATTTATTTAGGTATTTGGAGTATTTATTATTGATAAGAATAAAAATAAATAAACTGCCCAGGGATCTTCTTTCTCCAACCTCCACTCTTCTATTACGTCTTCTTAGTCGGGCACATACACGGCGTAAGAATATATTTATTTGTGCATAGCGCAGTAGGTCCAACACTCCAAGAATATGAAGTAAAAGCTCGTTAAGTCGAATCTCGTTAACTCGGAAAGTCGCATACTTCGGACGGTGTCTTTCGTCTCGGCAAGCATATGCATGGTTAAATTGCATAAAACTCTCCTTAGTTTGGTCATATGTGGCCGCCACCCGGTTAATTCGGACGATCCTCGGAGCGCGCTGAGCGCGAAGCGCCGCAAATGTGCGACCCATGGAAGTGAAAGCAGCGTTTGCGGACAACAGATAACGGCCTCGGGCGTTGAGGAAGGCGTGGTCGCCACCCACAATTGCGTTGTCGGCGACGAAGGCTTCAGAGGCTGCGGCAAACTTGTTTCATTTTCGTTTTTACATGGCGCACGCGAACTGCATGGGCGCTATCTATGATCGCGTAGATAGCGACTTGGGTCAACGCAGCGACAAGCAGCCGTTTTGTTTTCGCCACATGCCTTCAGAACTGTGTAGTCGCCACCCATGCATGTGCATTATCTAAGCAGGTTTTCTCAGCAGTAGATGCGGTGCTCAGCAGTTTCACTTCGACTGTGAGCTTAGGTCGCGCGCGCGCCTTCACAACTGCGTGGTCTTTATGATTACCTCGTTATGATCACGCTTTCGTTCACAGCGGATGCAGTGCTTAGTGACGGGACAATGCGTGCGCATTGTCACACAACGCAGAAATGGTGGAAGCTGTTCAAGATGATGAGCTTCAGCCACGGTCCGCATGATTGCATAAAGCTCCCTTGCTGCATCGTAATGAACGAACGTTCAGTTGCCGGCCTTTTCTCAGGCAAAAAGTATAACGTTACGTGTGCGTGGTGGTGTTGAAGGTTGCGGTACGTGAGAAGGTGTGTGTGTGTGTGGGGTGGGGGGGGGGGGGGTGTTTACAGAGCACGTTTCAGGTTTTGACATGGGGGTCTTGAAGCGCTATAGCAGCCAAACACCAATAGTCATTGTAAACGATCTCATATATCAATGCACAATAAACGTTCAACTACGTCTGTGAAGAGAGGTTTCACTTTTGTGTTATACCGATTTCTATGACGGAGGAATCAACCAATCCTTTATGTTCAGATTCCCCGTTCGGATTCAAAGAAAAGACAAACGGCAGTGCGTCGCAATTTTTGTGAGGCAGCCGCGGCGTCGTTATCATTCTTTGGCGGCGGCGCGGAGCGGCGAGAGCAAAACAGGCAGCGGCGACGGCGCGGCACGGCGGCGCGCAGATCTAAAGAAGAGTGATGAGTTTGTTTCTCTTGCGATAGTAATTATATGGACATTCTCTTCGAGTTTTGGTCATCGCCCTCGCTGTCATTCGTATAGAGTCCAAACCGGTAGCATCGCCCCGCGTGTCGTATGTTCTACGTGCCAGCAAATGCGCGCGAGCGCCTCCGACGAACGCGGCTTAGAAGCCTGCCATCTTCGTCGCGTGAAGGGCGCGCGCGATAGCACCCTCCCGCGTGCGAGGGCTCCAGTCGATAGCCCCTCGCAGAGAGGTAACGCCCAGCACTGAAATAGTAGTGGGAGGTGGAGGGATGAGGGGAGGAGGAGCTGTGTGACTCCACGGAGGAAATGCATACCTTTAACAGGTAGCGTAGGTAGCGTACAGCGCAAGCACGATGGAAGGAAGGAAGCAGAAAAAGACAGGAAATAGCGCTCTTTCCTGTCTATGACACGAACCAACTATGATATGAACAATTATATGAACCTACTAGCCTGCACAAATGTCTTGCTGTAGCATACCTTTACTTACTGGGCGGGGCTCATACCATAGTACGTGCTGTGCTATACCCGCCACGGTGGTATAGTGTTATAGTGGCATGGTGGTATAGTGGTTCGACCCCGCGACCCGAAGATCGCGGAAACGAATCCCGGCCACGCCGGCAGCAATTCCTTGGAGGCGCAAGGTTTTAAGCCCGTGTACTTAGATTAAAGGGACACTAAAGAGCAAAACGATTTTCTTATATTAGTAAAGTACTCTTTCACGCTACCAAAAACACCACGCTTGCTGCGAGAAGACGCTTAGTGAGCGAGAAAACGCGCAAAAACAATATGTGGGTGGCGACGCCACCTTGAAGTTTCCGCAGCATTCGCCGTGACGTCACATGGTTTGAGGGCGCCTACTAGGGATTACGCAGATCCTAATCGATAAAAATGAAGTACATTGTCCTCTGAGGGGGCCATAGACTTAACATACTAAGTCTGGGGTAATTTTGTTGAGCCAATGGAGCCAAAATTCGATAAATACACTTTGAAATTCCTGACGTTACGCGGGGAGATTTCGGCGCGAAATTTAAAAATGAAACTTTGAACTTGATTTCCTCTCCATTAATAAAGCTATGATGGTGAAATTAATGACGTTTGAGTTCTCATAGTACAATTTATCGATCTAAACCGATTCGTTGTTTCTCTTTAGTGTCCCTTTAAGGTGCAAGGTAAAGTACCCCAGATGGTCTAAATTTCCGGAGCCCTCCACTACTGCGTCTCTCAAAATCATATCGCGATTTTGCGACGGTAAACCGCAACAATTACTATTATTAGCACTTCGCGTTGGCAACAGACAGCTCGAAAACCCCTTCGCTCGTTGAAGTGGCCGTATTCCATTACCCCAAAGTTTTCTGGAATTACGAGAGATGGAATCCTAAATGAGTTAGCTGCTAGCATTACTTAGTATAACATTTCAGTTTGTTGCGATTGCATTCATTGCTACCCTTGCGACGATACTGTGGCAATTAATAGACGATTTCACGTAATACATATGGCCGCCGCTACCTTGGGCTGTTAAACGAATGCTTTCTTCTGTTTGTACATCGAGAGGTGATTTGATAAGGTCATGAAACGTCGAATGCACCAAGCCAACCGTTTTCTTGCGTATACGTCCGCCGTAGCACTGTTCGTCTAGTTGTTTAAGACTCAAAATGGCAAGGCTGCAGCCCAATATGGCGGCACCGGATCCCATTCGTAAAATAGTCTATTCATTGTTTGCATTTACACACAACCGGTACAAGAAAATCGTGGAACAAGCAAATTCTGATTAACCTACTACTCATCCACGTCTTCATACGGAAAACAAAAGACGCTTTCCGAGCGTATGAGGTGGATAGGTCCTACATTAATGCTTTCATAAGTTAAATAAAGCTCGTTTCTGTACTTAGGATATTCATGAGTCATGCGATAATGTAGACTAACAGCCTCAGTTCACGCCTCTTTGTGCTTCCGAGTGAGCGTCGCCTCCGGATCAAAATAAAGTTTTTTGCCTGCCTGCCTGCCTGCCTCCCGGTTGCCAGTTACTGCAACAAGTCGACAACGTCCGATCTTACCTAGGGAGTGTCTTTTCTTTTATCGCGGGCGTCTTAGTGCCCTTCTGATAGATTAGCATCAACACTGACCTGCGGCCGCTTTTGTGCGGAGGTCAAAGTCCATTTGCAGCCTCAAAATTTCGTGTAGAGAACAAAATTCGGATGTAAAATCTTGCCACAGTAACGCGGCAATTCATGTCATATGTATACCGGTTGTAATGAATGGACGAAATTTGTAAGGGACATTTGTGTGTTTGGAAACCTTCAAGTGAATTTTGAGAAATGTTGTGCGGATGTGACTATGAAGACGACGGAGACATGAAGGCGAGCCAGGGGCAGGTGGCACGCACGGCGGCGGCACAAGAGAAAAGAAGACGAAAAAGAAGAGAGACGCGTGTGGAACGCGCAGAGGGCTGAACGAAGCTAGCCGAAGGACGCGCCGGACCAGGGCGCTGTCCGAGAAGTTCGTCGTGGCCGTGCTCAGCGAGGACTGGTGCTTGTCTGGTGGTTCGGGCGTTGGCGGTGGCTCCATCGAGGACGTGCCGGACCAGGGCGCTGTCCGGGGAGCTCCTCCTGCCTGTTCTTGGTGAGACCTGGGGAGCCGAGGTACCTGCCTGGTGGTACCGATACCGGGTGATGCTCCTGCTGTGTCGGCGGGCAGGCGTCACGAGTTCCTGAACACCGTCGCCACCTGAGACGGCGCAAGGCCGTGATCAAATGGGAGGCCTTCCGGAGGCCTTGTCCTCCTGATGTAAGGCACACGGGACGTGTCGCCTGCGTGCTTGCGCTCGCCTTCGACAAGACTCGTCGCCGCACGGGGACTGACCCTCCGCAAGACAACGACATCTACAAGTTGTGAGATGTTTTTTTGTACCCTCGATCGGACATTCCGCGGTTAGGACGTTCGTATTAATCTATGTGTGTTTATCTCTGTGCTTGTTCTCCGTCATCGTCCCTAGTATACCTTGTCCCTATAAATGTTGATCGAAACTCATTCGTGCGTATTCTCTTGTCGCCCGTCCCGTTGAGCCACGCACTCGCAAACGTGACGAACCACCACTCGGTCCTTACACCGGTACTCTAGACCTATTAGTAATAATTCAATTTTGAAGAGGTGATACTTTTCCTAACAACATTCTTCAGTTACTCTGATCGCAGCTCAGTGCCCGTTCGTACCTTCCAATGTACGATATGCATAACTATTTCTGTAATAGCTAGGTATCATATGAGTACGCTTTGTCAGTCTATTTCTGAAATTCTTATAAGAATGTAGTGTAATATTTTACAGTACACTTTTATTACTTTATAGTTTGCACAGAAAAGCGACATTAAATAATAAATTTGAGGGGCCCCAACAAATTAATGTACTAAACTGGATTATTTATACACACTGACAATAACACAGTTATTCGTTTCCATTAACAGGCTACGACCTGCAGCACGGCAGTCAAGCCCTAAGCACACGCCCTACGTGTACACATCCGCATCGTCCGAGTTCATCGACCAAAGGTGTAAGTCCTCTAGAATGCGTACGCTCCACCACACATACGTAAATTTCAATAGCACCAAATTACTATCGTAGTAAAGGTAAAATATTCTAACCTACGCAACTGTACTCGATTTATAATAATTAATGGTAATAACTGTTAACGTTTAACGTCCCAAAACCACGATCTGATTATGAGGGATGCCGTAGTGGACGGCTCCGGAAATTTCGACTTTATGGGGCTCTTCAACATGAACCTTCATCTAAGTACACGCGCCTCCCGCATTTTTGCCTGCACCGAAAATGCGGCCGCCGCCGCCGCCAGGATACGATCCGACAACATTCGGGTCAGCAGTCGAGCACCATAACCACTACACCACCGTGGCGGGTTTGCACTAAATATCCTGAAGTCTGTTGAGAATGATCGGAAGTGAAGAGGATTATAATGATGTGCACGTAAAGAAGCCTACCTCTTATTTAACAGTGGAGCTGTTTAGGCCCACCGTTAGTCCGAGCAGAGCGAGCAGAAAAATATTATCATGAAGTATACTTAATAAGAACTTGTTGTTGGGCGAGTTGGTGAGTACTTAACATCGTGGTTTAGCGCTAAAGAAAGACAGACACATGTCTCCTGTCTCTCACATGTGTCTGCCTTTCTTTAGCGCTAAACCACGATGTTAATTATCATGAAGCGGCACGCACTCTCTTCTCCCTCGTAGTTCTCTTCTTCATCTTCTACTTCGCTCCCAGAACATGTGCGCCGATTTGTGCGGCGTGGGCAGCTACAACTCGGATAGGCGAGAGAACGAGCACAGAGAGAGAGAGAAATAAAGGGATGAAAAGAGAGAGGAACAGCAAAATTCTTGGCGAGGCGGGATTCGAACTCGCATATCCGCGACTCGAAGGCGAGCTTTATAACAACTCGTCTATCCAGGCACGCGAGCAGAGCATAGCATGGCCTTGAATAGCATAGTATAGCAAGGCGCTCGGAAAGGGAAGTGAGGTGTGAGGACAACGAGGAGGGAAAGGAAGAGGGGAGAGAGTAACGCATAGCATAGCAAGAAAGATGAGGAAAGAAATAGAAGTAAACAGAGACAAAAATGACATAAAGAACACAAAGGTGAAAAGAACGAGAGGAAGAAATAAAGAGAAACGAAGAAAGCCGCCTAGCTCCACACTACCTTCAGGCTTGGCACCACTCGGGCAATGCTGCCTTAACTTCATTTTCTTTTATTGCGATAGCAATTATATGGACAGTCTCGGCTGGAAAATGTCCGTCCCCGTCATTCACCGTGTATGTATAAGTATATATATATATATATAGAAAGGCCACAAAGAACATTAACTAAGAAATTCTTTCCGACGCGCGGAATCGAACGGGCGACCACTCGCTTTGCAGCCCGCCGCGTTAGACGTTAGGCCACGACAGCACCGTCTCTCAGCCTGATAACGGCGAGCTATTTATATACACCATGTAATTCAGAATACTTTCTTAGTGACCACATAGATGGCGCGACGTGCGCGCGTGTTGCGCGCTTTAAAGATCGTCGCCCCGCCCCTGCGAACGCCGTTGCTGTTCGCTCTACAGGGCGTCGTCGCTTTCGTGCGCTTATCTCAAGGAAAGAAGGGGCGGCCGGTGGGGTGCTTCGCTTCGCTCGCTGGAGCGGCCGCGTTTGCGAAAGGAGCGCGCTGTTCAAACAGAAGTAAGTAACAACTGTGACAATTAGTTCGCGCTCGTCTTGTGTGTACCTGTTCGTTTGTTTCGTGCGTCCTGCTTTATGTTTGAGCAGTGCGCTTCAAGTGTCGAGCTGCGACGCATTAGTTCGCGCTCGTCCTGTGTGCGTTCTTTTCGTGCGTCCTTTGGGCTCGAGCGATGCGCTGGCAATTTCGAGCTGCTTTCCGTTCTTCGCGTTACATTACAATTTATTGCTATCGCAATCATTGCTTCGCCGTTGCGGCGAAACTGTGACTTTTTTTTAGATGCTGACCATTTGCTACTGGTTAACAAATGCTCTAAAGCAAAGTTGCATAGACGGCAGGGAGGAGGGAGGGAACCCCTCGCCCCATCAAACCACAAATGTTAGAGCGCGCAGGCTTGGAAGCATTACCGAAAAGTGTACAGTTGGTATTAGACATGATGCAGGTTAATGTTAAACGGAGTCCAGAGTAATTGGCAGTTCAACGGGGCTTGTGGTGGAGGGCAGAAACGCTCTGACGAAACCGCACCGTCCCTGAAGACGGGCTGAGTCGACTATACAGGAATGATCTATTTTTCAGGAGATGATAGTCACCAGTTGCACCTGTCACGGCGGAGGACATTACCCCACTGGCACACCATGCGTGGTAGGTAAAAGGGCATATGATTAAATTTAACTATTTGTTGCTAAAGGAAACTGTTCGACGAGTTTGACGAGTTGGTATTACTGCACTCTCTGCGGAAACATATAATATTTCAGTATTGTGTATTAACGTTCCTATAGATAGGTGTGACTGAGTATTGTGCTCTAATGCCCATCGTTTTGGGAATTACTTTTTTGCATAGGTAGAAATGTGTCTCCTACCTTGCACAAGTATTCAGCAACTCCAAATAAAACCATGGCCCTCGTCACACAGCTTTTCTTGCTTTCTTAGTGTAAAGCACCATATTGAGGTTTACGTACGCCTTACAGACGAGCCTGTTTTTACGAAGCGTAAATGTTGCATCCGATCTATGAAAATTACGAAATATTAAACCGGCCATAGGGTATCAAACCAACCGCTATGTTATAGCGCGGTGACTGCTATACAATTCTTTTTGTATTTTTTGTGTAATTCTTTGTGTAATTTTTGTGTATCTCCCACAAAATTCCTGACTGACAGGTGGCGCTACGATACATGAGCATGTGCAGATAAGATTTTGTGTCTACTTTCTCCTCTGTCTCAGTGTGATCTCCAGACTTGTGAGTAACGCGATACAAGTTATGAATTGGGTGCAGTAGTTTACATTTCACTGTAAATTTTTGCCGCTTCAATTAGGCTACTTCCCTTACGGAGTAACAATCCTTCTATTGCAATTCATTTAGTTCCTGTAATCGACTACGAAGTTTTATATTCCTCAGATTTTCCCACGAATTCGACAACGGACGGTTTCTACGGCCTCTTCCTCAAGCGCCCAGAGCAATGAAGCCCATCGCTTACTGGAAGACTCGGAGGCATGCGTTGAAGCCCTGCGCAAACATGAACTGGTGTGCAAAGTGTTCGCCCGGTACAATACCCTATTTCCCGCTAGTATTTCCGAGCAGCAGGGGACGTTTTCACAAGAAAACGCGGAAAAATGACTGACCCGAACTTCGACAGACAACTGCTGCTGAAATTCAACAAGCTCTGAAGAACGAGGAAACATGAAATGCATAAATGCGGAACGCCTATATGAGCTATAGCTTGGCATACATAGCGAGGACACCTTTAAATCGAGTCAGAAATATCAGTACCTCCCCGTATATGCCTGAAAATTTGTTGTAAAATATCAAGCTGCGCTTTCACATTTGACAGTATAGCATGTGTATCGGTTACCCCTAAGACCGTCTATGTCTTAGACGGTCTGGCACCCAGTCTGGCAACGCGCTCGAGCACTTCCGGTGCGCAAGCAATAAACATCAGTCCTTCCATGGCCACTGTACGTGTCGGTCTCGTAGCATACATGGTGTCAGAAATGGCTAGATCACCACGCTAGAAAATGACTGAGCTTCCGCCCCCAGAGGCGTTACGTTTCGGGGATAATGTGGCGGAGAAATGGATTCGGTTCAAGCAGCAAGTCGAGCTGTACTTCACCGCAACAGAATCGTCGTAACCGGGAAAGCAACGCAGCCCCGCCCAGAAAGCCGCCATCTTGCTTCACCTGGCAGGCCAAGAGGCGATCGATGTTTATAACACTTTCGACCTCACTGGAGAAGAAAAGCAGGACTACGACAAGTTAGTCTGAGCATTCGAGGCTTACTGCTTACCTCAGAGCAACGAAACGTTCGAGCACTACGTGTTCCGGAGCCGCACGCAGACCGAAGGTGAGCCTTTCGAGCAGTTCTATCGGGACCTGCAACTGAAATCGAAGAGCTGCAACTTTGAGAACCTCCGGGAGTCATCTTAACAAGGTGTGCGTTCGAGCTAGTTGGTACTCCATGATCAACACTTTTTGCGCAAAATTTTCTCAGACAACGGACGAAACAGACACGGACGGGCGCAAACTTCCAACTGATTTTATTATCAACAAGTGACATATATATATACACAAATATGACTACGACAAACCAAAAACAACAATGGCACAGGTGTGCATTGGGTCAGCGCGCATCAGCTACTCCCTCCCCCAAATGTAGTCTTCCTTCCAAGAAGGTCATTTCCTTCTGTGTCAACGAAACTGACGTCATGCTCACGCAGTTGCTGCCCTCCCGTTGCATTTTGGCTGCCTCCACAATCTCTCGCGTGCGCTGATCCCGGTCATGAAAAACAGCAGTGCACTGTTGATACAACGGTTTGCACCCACACTCGTGGCAATGAATGGACAAATTTCCATCCCTGCCCCCTTCCACCCTGTTCGCATGCTCACGCAGGCGGTGGTTTAGACACCGACCTGTTTGCCCAATGTAGGGTCGTCCACACGATAGTGGCAACTTGTACACGACTTCCTTCGTGCAGTCAACATACTTCTTTCGGTGTTTTACGCCGCATTTTTCCTTTTTGGGTATAAATGGGCTTGTGGCGATGCATAGCTTTGACAGTTTCTCAGGCGCAGACATGACCACCTGTACGCCGGCTTTTGCACCAATCTTTTTAAGATTATGCGAGATGTCATGCAAATAAGGAATCACCGCCATCTTTCTAGGCCGCGTGGTCTCCTGACTGTCACCCTGATTGTCTTCAGGTGAAACAGTCGCAGCTTTCTTCTGCGTCCTCCGAATAGCATCAGCCACAGCGACAATCATATCCTGCGGGTAACCGGCTGACGTCAGGCGAGACACCTGCGCGTTGAAGCTTCGGTCCATACGGTGCTTGCACGTCCTACTGAGGGCATTGTTTAGACAGGAGCTGATTATGGCTCTCTTCACCAATTTGGTGTGGGCGGGCCTAAAGGGCAGCAATGGTTTCTGGCTACGCGGTTCGTACATCCAACACACGTGAGCTCTTGAAAACGTGAGGCAGAGGTCTAAAAACTTGAGACTACTCTGATGGGGCAACTCGTGCGTGACCACTAGGGGTGTTAAGCATTTTTCAAATATTGCCAACGTCTGTGCCACATCACAGGAAAAAGCATCAGCAGCACTGTTTAGCAAAACCAAAAAATCGTCAACATACCGGAACACCTTTACCACGCTTGTGCCTTGCAACTTGTCAACGAGAATTCTGTCCAAAAAGTACTGCTCTGTACTGAGCAACATTGTCATGGCACATTTGGACAGAATTCTCGTTGACAAGTTGCAAGGCACAAGCGTGGTAAAGGTGTCCCGGTATGTTGACGATTTTTTGGTTTTGCTAAACAGTGCTGATGATGTTTTTTCCTGTGATGTGGCACAGACGTTGGCAATATTTAAAAAATGCTTAACACCCCTAGTGGTCACGCACGAGTTGCCCCATCAGAGTAGTCTCAAGTTTTTAGACCTCTGCCTCACGTTTTCAAGAGCTCACGTGTGTTGGATGTACGAACCGCGTAGCCAGAAACCATTGCTGCCCTTTAGGCCCGCCCACACCAAATTGGTGAAGAGAGCCATAATCAGCTCCTGTCTAAACAATGCCCTCAGTAAGACGTGCAAGCACCGTATGGACCGAAGCTTCAACGCGCAGGTGTCTCGCCTGACGTCAGCCGGTTACCCGCAGGATATGATTGTCGCTGTGGCTGATGCTATTCGGAGGACGCAGAAGAAAGCTGCGACTGTTTCACCTGAAGACAATCAGGGTGACAGTCAGGAGACCACGCGGCCTAGAAAGATGGCGGTGATTCCTTACTTGCATGGCATCTCGCATAATCTTAAAAAGATTGGTGCAAAAGCCGGCGTACAGGTGGTCATGTCTGCGCCTGAGAAACTGTCAAAGCTATGCATCGCCACAAGCCCATTTATACCCAAAAAGGAAAAATGCGGCGTAAAACACCGAAAGAAGTATGTTGACTGCACGAAGGAAGTCGTGTACAAGTTGCCACTATCGTGTGGACGACCCTACATTGGGCAAACAGGTCGGTGTCTAAACCACCGCCTGCGTGAGCATGCGAACAGGGTGGAAGGGGGCAGGGATGGAAATTTGTCCATTCATTGCCACGAGTGTGGGTGCAAACCGTTGTATCAACAGTGCACTGCTGTTTTTCATGACCGGGATCAGCGCACGCGAGAGATTGTGGAGGCAGCCAAAATGCAACGGGAGGGCAGCAACTGCGTGAGCATGACGTCAGTTTCGTTGACACAGAAGGAAATGACCTTCTTGGAAGGAAGACTACATTTGGGGGAGGGAGTAGCTGATGCGCGCTGACACAATGCACACCTGTGCCATTGTTGTTTTTGGTTTGTCGTAGTCATATTTGTGTATATATATATGTCACTTGTTGATAATAAAATCAGTTGGAAGTTTGCGCCCGTCCGTGTCTGTTTCGTCCGTTGTCTGAGAAAATTTTGCGCAAAAAGTGTTGAACTCCGGGAGTCGATGCTGCGTGACCAAATAGTGTACGGCACATGTAGTAAAGCGTTGAGAGAAAAGCTTCTAGCCTAAAAAGACTTGACGCTCAGCACAGCTGTTGAGTGGGCCAAGGCTGAGGAAATCGCTGCCGCACAAACCAAAGCGTGGAGTGAAACCAAGAGCGTAGACGCAGTGACGCAAGACAAAAGGAAGTACCAGCAACACAGGAAGGACTCGCTAGGGCACAGCAAAGAGAGACATCAAGGAAAGAAATGCGGCTACTGCGACCGCTCGCATAGGCCTCGAGAGTGTCCAGCATATGGGAAATATTGTGCTAGATGCGGAAAGCAGAATCATTTCGCAGTTTGCTGCAAAGCAAGAGCAACGCATGTGAACGACATCGCCGAGCGGGATGACGACGACGATGACGACGCCTTTACTGTGCTGCACATATCTACGGCATGTAAGAAAGCGAGCACGGCCGATCGGCGCTACTGGGAGGTTGCGACTCAGATTTCGGTACGAGAAGTGCGGCTGAAAGTAGACGCGGGTGCGCAGGCCAACCTGCTGCCGCGCGGTGTGTTTGACGCCCTGGGAACCAAGTGCCAACCGCAGCCGGCCCGAGCAGTACTGCGCAGCTACGGCGGTGATGAAATAGTGCATACGGGGAAGGTATGCCTCCCAGTTCAGATTGGAGAAGACACCAAGATAGTGGAATTCTTTGTTGTGAGGAAAGTCGGCAGGCGATCTTAGGACTGCACGCTTGCGAGCAGTTTGGTCTCGTGAACAGAATTAGAGCAGTCAACAAGGATGACTTATCCGAGTGCATTCGCAGAGAGTATCCGAAGTTGTTTACGGGCATCGGACTACTAAAGGGAGAATACAGTATGGCGCTCCAAGACGGCGCCCGCCCAGTCGTCGAGCCGGCGCGACGTGTACCTCACGCAATTCGACCCCGGTTGAAAGAGGAACTTGATCGTTTGGAGGCAGCCGGGATCATAGCCAGGGTGCGGGAGCCTTCTGACTGGGTAAGCACACTTGTTATAGCTCGAAAGAAGAACGGTCAACTTCGGGCCTGCATGGATCCCGGAAACGTGAATGAGGTTTTAAAGAGAGAACACTTTCAACTTCCACGCAGAGAAGAGATTGCAAGCGAACTGGCAGGGGCGAAATATTTCAGCTCGCTGGATGCCAACAGCGTTTTCCACCAAATATCTATTGATGAAAAGTCCTCGCGCATTTGCACATTCAGCAGCCCATTTGGTCGTTACCGGTTCCTAAGGCTGCCCTTTGGCATCATGTCGGCTGCAGAGATATTTCAAAGGACAATGAGCGAGATTTTTGACGGGCTACCTGGAGTACGCATCTACATCGATGACATTTTAATTTGGGGTGCCTCATGGGAAGAGCACCAAGAAACGCCGCACAATGCCCTGAAAACAGCCAGTGAAGCGGGCCCCACGCTTAATTGGGAAAAATGTAAGTTCGGAGTGAAGCAGATAGACTTCCTTGGAGATAGAATAAGTGCGGAAGGCATCAAACCAAACCCAGAACTGGTAGAGTGCATAGCCCATTGCCAGAGACCAGCTACAAAAAAGGAACTCCCAAAGGTTGCTAGGCGCTGTCAACTATTTCAGCAAGTACTTGCCGAACTTAGCAAGTCAGACAGGGTCACTTCGACGACTATTGCGTGAAGGCGTTATCTTTGAATGGACAAGAGCGCACGACATCGAGTGGGCCCATCTAAAAAAAAATGCTGACGCGAGCTCCGGTGCTTGCAATTTTCGATCCATCCTTGCCTACTAAGTTGTCTACTGACGCATCCGCCTATGCAGTGGGAGCAGCACGTCTTCAGCAGCATGGTACCGAGCGGCAACCGGTTGGCTATGCGTCAAGAGTTTTGACCGAAACTGAGCGCCAATACGCACAGATTGAAAAGGAGGCCCTTGGAATAGTATTTGGCTGTGAGAAGTTTAATTAGTTTGTTCTAGGCCGAAGAATTATAATAGAAACTGATCACAGTCCATTAATATCTATCTCAAAGAAAGGACTCAGCGACATACCGCCCCGTCTTCAGTGGTTGTTCCCGAGACTGCTGAAATATGACTACCGACTGTACTTTGTTCCAGGAAAGAAGCTGATTATAGCTGACACCCTGTCGAGAATTCAAGGACAATGCATGTCAGAAAACTGCTCGAACGACTTGGAAATACACGCCACCAGTGTTTTGGAGGAACGGGTCAGCAGGAGAACAAAGCAAAGACTGGAAGATGCCACAGCTAGAGATCCAGAACTGCAGCAGGTCATAAAAAATCTGCAGGCGACAGAGCCTATCAAGGGGGTGTGGAAACAACAAACTAACGAATTGTCTGTGGTGGAAGGTGTGCTGATGAAAGGCACCAATGTTGTAATCCCTTCCTAGCTTAGAAAAGAAATGCTCTCTCGGTTACACCGGGGGCATCTGGGCATGGCCAAGTGCATATCACGAGCACGCACTCTCATGTACTGGCCGAGGATGGCAGCTGACATAAGACAAGTGGTGGAACAGTGTGAGACCTGCCAAATACATGCATACAAACAACCCGCTGAGCCCCTGCTGCTACGAGACACCAAATCAACCCTGGTACAGGGTAGGAGCGGACTTGTGCGAATACGCTGGCAAGCATTACCTAGTCGTGTACGATGCATACTCTAACTATCCGGAGGTTGAGGAGTTGCATGGGACCACGACAAGTGAAGTCATCAATAAACTCTCGCGGGCATTTGCACGCTATGGCATTCCACATGAGCTGTGCACTGATGGCGGTCCCCAGTTTACAGCCATGGAATTTAAAAACTTTGCAGTGATGTTTGACTTTGAGCACATCATCTCTAGCCCCTATTATCCGAAATCTAATGGACTCGCGGAAAAAGGGGTGCAAATCATAAAAAGGCTCCTCAAGAAGGCAGGGTCAAAGGAGCAGTTTTGGCTTGGCCTCCTTAACTACCGTGCAGCTCCACTGGAAGACGGTGTCTCACCATCCCAGTATCTAATGGGTCGCAACAGCAGAACACCACTCCCAGACCTTTGCTTGGATTCACCACGGCAGCTATCAACCCTCGAAAACACAAGCAAAATATGAACACAGGACAGCATCTCCCGCCGCTCCACCCCGGAGACACTGTTCGTATTTGGTCTGGAAACAAATGGGGCACGAAGCTAAGGTTTTGGACCTTGTGGCCCCCAGATCGTACAGGGTGCTAACAGAGGATGGAAGCGAATTCAAAAGGAACCGCCAAGACTTACGGAAAACAAAATGCTCTAGCAACTCAGCACCACAGCAGCTTCATCCTACTGGACTTAGTAATGCGGGGGAGGGGAGTCAGTCAGGACTGCAGGGAGCAACCGATGCAAAACGGGCATTCATGAGCGTTGACCATCCCTTAGTGACCGCAAGATCAACAGCAGCAGCAAGGGAACTATGTGCGCCTCCCAGGCAACTAGAAGCACCTACAGAATCATCGCCCATAGTGGGACCAAGGGCTGCCGAAGAATGCCTTCCTCCCGCACCTCCTAGACAAGCAGGAGAGTCGGGGGAAGATGAGCCTAGAGCGTCGTCCATCCAGCCAACAAACCACCGAGAAGCCAGCTGTGCAGGCCCCAAGAGGTTCAGCAGAGACTGCTAAGAACACCGTTATAATAAATCCCCGCGGCGGTCATCAAGAATCAGAAGACCTCCCCACCGATTGGGCTATCAGAATTAACAAGTCTGCTCTTGCACCTTATGAAGGACATACCGTGTAATCAGCTCGTAATTTTAAAGAAAAGAGGATGTATCGGTTACCGCTAAGACCGTCTATGTACGCCACCCAGTCTGGCAACGCGCTCGAGCACTTCCGGTGCGCAAGCAATAAACATCAGTCCTTCCATGGCCACTGTACGTGTCGGTCTCGTAGCATACAGCATGCATCACTGTGATAACCGTTGAAGAAAATTTGAGGTACGTACACTGTCAATTTTTATGAAAAGGAACACGCGAGCGGGTGGCCGGCGCGCTCCGGCGGCTGCTTGCAGCGCCTTCATGCGGGAACCAGAGCAACCACAGTCTCTTTTCGCGTCATCTAGTGGCGAGCAAAACAACCGTCACGCGTGATATGCAACCGGCTGCAAGATTGCAGCGCCTTCCCTTTTGAAGGCGATTAACCAAGTGGCCGGGCCAGCGGCGTGCCCTCCGCTGCGTGTAAATTCCGCTTGGCAAGCGAGCGCACTCGAAACGGGGAAGCTCTGCCGCTTGGCTTTCACGTGTTACGCTTCAGCTGATTCAGAGCGATTTAAGCGACAGTGGCGCAGTCATGTGAACGTTTTTTGTTGGTTTGATGTTTTGAAATCTCTCATTGAATGCTGTGGAAAAATTTCTTCTGGGTAGAATCCAACTACCCTGCCAAGACAAAGTACTAGTCTGTCCGCGCTCGATGCATTAAAGTCATGTGTGACTGTGGCTGGGGTCGTGTTGACAGCGCGAGGTGTTGCTGCATAGCAAATAGGAGAAACAATCTCGTGGTGGCTGTGAACGTTTTCATCCATATTTATAAGTAACATAAATGACGTGACCATGACTCGTGAAAAGAAATATTTTCAATGCGTTTATTGAAACCGAAAAAAATGCGTCAATTGTCTTTTTGCTTTTGAAATCAACAGAAAGAAGTACCACTGCGACATTTGTCAATTAGTGGCGTCAGCATTCGCGGCCAGGACAGTTGCCGCTCAAGTTGGTAGGAATTCATACAGAGCGGCCGTTAGGGACGTGTCCCTTCTCAGCTTCTCCCACTCCTCCTTGATGACAGCCCAAAGGTCGTCCGCCGAGAGTCCGTGTAAAGAGCGGCCCGCCAGCGCGCTTTTCAAAAGTCGCCGTCAAGCCATCAACAAAACAGCAAACCACCAAGAAAAGCTCACCTGTCTGCGCCACTGTCGCTTAAATCGCTCTAAATCAGCTGAAGCGTAACGCGTGAAAGCCAAGCGGCAGAGCTACCCCGTTTCGAGCGTGCGCGCTTGCCAAGCAGAATTTACAAGCAGCGGATGAAACGCCGCTGGCCCGCCCGCAATCTTGCAGCCGGTTGCATATCACGCATGACTGTTGTTTTGCTCGCCACTAGATGACGCGAAAAGAGACTGTGGTTGCTCTGGTTCCCGCATGAAGGCGCTGCAAGCAGCCGCCGGAGCGCGTAGGCCACCCGCTAGCGTGTTCCCTTTCATAAAAATTGACAGTGTACATACAGGTACTGAATTTCTGGCCTAAATTTAGCGTTGCCCTAGCTATTGATGCCACGCTATATGTGTACATATGTGCTACCGTAATAAAAAAAGTTACATGAAAAGTGACAAACGGGTGTCAAGGACATCTTAGTCGAATACAAGAACAAAAAGTTGGCCGCGTATCTGCGTGCTTCGCTGCAAATGTCGTCTAAAGACGATAGAAGAGGCGCTGCGTGAGATATGGACGTGATCTGGGAATACGTCGGGAAACATGAGTGCTGTGTTGCGGGCTGGTAGTCCCGGCGCCGCAGCAGGCGAAGACCGGCGGTGACCAACGCGACCGGCGGGGGCGCCAGCCAGCCCGAACACGCAGTTTGGTGCGAAGCGCTGAAGCAGAAGAAACGTCCGCACTCAATGAGTACTCTCCACACACTCTTTTATCTACACGTCGCCTGTGTAAAACAAGAATGCCAGAGCGGCGCCGCACAGTGCAATACAGAACCGAAACCGAAACACAACAATGAGCTCGTGCAGAGGGCACGGAGGAAGGCAAGTTTCAGCGCAGTCGCATTTTCAGCGCAGCTTAAGAAGCTAGGGTGTTTAGAATTACGTATGTATGCATTTTCTATTAAAGGAACACACCACCTAATACTTGCCTAGTGATGTTGCGCCTCAGATATGCGGAATATTTACTTTTTGATTGACAATATTCACAAGTACGAACAGCCGTACCAGTTCAAGCTGGTTGGGCGGTAAGCAAGTGGTTCAACTTTGGCCGGGTGGGTGAATCGAGTGACGTGCCGACAAACAGAACGACAGACGAAAATTTCTCCGTTTAAGTATCCCAAGAAAGACTATCGTCTTTAATAGGCACAAATGGGGCATGTAGCGCGAAGGCAACATAACCGCTGCTCATCAACAATGACTGACTGAATTCTAAGAGAAGGCAACCGCGCGAGGCTTAGACAAACAATTATGTTTGCAAATGAGATTAAGGGCACAGGATACGCCCTATACCTCCCATGTATTTTAAGGCTTTTTTAAGAACCATTATCTCAGAAACTACTATATGTAAAGCGTTCGGGTTTCTTTAATATAATTCATCGGTGTCTCTTCTTGCAATGAAATTAGACTTACAATTTTAAGTGTTTCCATTTTTGCAATTTCTTTAGCAAAGCAGGTAGTTTCTGTCAGTATTTTTTAAATAAATGTGCCAAAAAAACGAAAACTATTTCGCATACGTACACCACTCTAGTTCGGTAGCTTCGTATTGGTGTTTACTTTAGTCTGGTAAAAAATCAACCTTCTCGTGCTTCAAGTTGTTTTGATAATGGAGCAAATGTAACAAAAACACTTTCCTGCTAAGAAATGAGTTTGAGATATTGAGATTCAAAGGGGAAAACAAGTTTATTTGATGTTTCGTTCAAAAAAAATGATGTACTGAACAATTTGATTAATTGCAACCTGTCATAAGTCATTCCACGAATCTGTTTATCACTTTTTATGTTGTTTTCTTGGTTCCCTGGCTTGTTTTGGCATATCTTCTGTGTCTGTACTGGCCAAATACTGTCGATGCCGGTTGATCCCACCCAACCATATCGCAGTGTTGCGCCTCGGGGATATGCTAAATGGCCTTGAAAAAGTTTCTCCGGGCCATGCAGGTCTTTATGGAAGTTAGAATGGTTTTAAAGTTGGCAGTTCTGAGGGTTTCCATCCCAAGGAACACTGTTCTCTACGAGTGCCACGGTTCCTCTGCATGTTGTGAAGACACAGTAACCCGTAACCACGGTTTGTAGAAGATCCACATAAATCAATGCGTAGTTATTGTCTCTACAGGTAATATTTTGTCCTTGCGGCTACGCGGATTGAGCACAAAGCTTACTTGTTGAAGTACTCGCAAGAGTGCTCCCGGCCGAGCTCCTGCTAGTATCTGAAGCGTGTTAATTTCTAATTATACTGCGCTTTCTAAACAGTTCCTTTGATTTGTCAACACGAGAATATCAGAATAACAGAGAGCTGAGCTAGTTGGTAAGTATTCATTCTAAAAAGACAGGGCGTGCAAACATGGACACAAGTTTGTGGTGTCCTGACTTCTTTCTTGTGTCCATGTTTGCACGCCCTGTCTTTTTAGAACGAGAATATCTTTCGCCGCCGCAACAAGATCAACAAAAGCGAAACTAAACTCAAAATAAACACACAATACCCCGTCTCCATGCGGTTCTCACACACACAAGGCAATTGGACTTGGTAAATGCCACGCGTGTTCAAAAAAGTAGCCGGAATACTTTTTATAAACCTGCTAAGCCCAGAGAAACTACAAGTTTTGATTTTAAAAGTTTCCTTGAAACAGGAAGCTCAAGTTCTGCACGATCTGAGAAAAAAGGGCTTGGCTGCTCGTCAGTTGGTCTCGAAAGCACGGTCCTTCGGGCTCAATCCAAACGCACAAAAATGTGGGGCCCTGAATATCGTTAAGGAAGGCCTTATTATTCCAAACAATCAAAAAAGTGCAAATTTCCATTTTTTTTATTTTACCCTACCCTGTGTCCATGAGAAGTTTGCGGGGACAACGTGGCCGCAGCAAGCACAGGACCGGGTTGCTTGCCAAAACATGGGAAACGCCTTTACCTTGCGTTGGGCATAGTCAGGCTGATGATCCCATGATGATGAAAGGTAACGTGGGAAGTAATCAATCAATCTAGAATATTTTTCAATTACTTGTATTGTAATGGGTTATTTGATCTATTGCAATAGTTGTCAAGGGTTACTTTTCACTGTCAAATAATTGTGATTCTTGCCGCGGTTACCTTTTTTTCAGTAACGCGACAGTAACGTGATCTTTCCGTCCATAATGGGCATTTGTGTTTCTCGTTGTCCCTGGCAGGGTGGCCGTTGGTGGCTACCTTGCGCCACATTGGCTATCTTACAACCCCTTTGGCAATGAAAATTTTAATTTGGCTCCATGGCTACTTTTTGGATTGCTTGAATTTCTATTTTGACGCCTTACTAGCCATTTTTATTGCGATAACAATTATATAGACACTCTCGGCGGATTGTTGCCGAGAGTGTCTTTATATAGATATATAGACACTCTAGATATATACAGGGTATCCCAGCTATCACGCAGCACGATTTAAAAAAACGAGGAACGGCGTTACGCGAATCAAACCTACAGCATATTGTTCCTTGTGCACTAGAGTAGCCGCTGCTATTTTTTTCGTTATTGAGATTTAATTAATTAGTCATAATTATATTTCTAACGCGACAAGTACTCGCATAATTGTCAAAATGTCAATGCGGCGTATGTAGGCATGTTCAAATGGCATCTAACTGCGCTACTTTCAACAACGTGCTAATTGCGCGCTCATTTTTTCCGCCTGATCAAGAAAGCTCGCGAAATAAGAAAAGTGACACGTGACTAGAGTGTTGCGCGCGTCGGTAACCAGCGCCCTCAAACAGGCTCCCTATGAGGCAGACAGTATCAAGGAAAAAATGCAGAAAGAAAAAAAAACGCATCGCCCTATCTGCCACTCCCCGGCCTAGAAACGCACCGCTTGGTTTTACAGAGTCAGGCCGTAATGAGAATACCTGCCGCGTTATCAACGAGAACAGTCGGCCGTGAGATATGGATGATTGCGGCGTACTATCGAACGGATTGAATCCCAGCGAAATTGCACGCATATCGCTGGCGCCCGACCTGTACCCTTGCCAAAATGCGGAACGCTGTCTTTCGCAACAGGCAACAGGCAAAGCGGTTGTTTGCAGTAAGCTTATTTGAGGGCGCTGGTTTCCTTTGCGAGTGGGAGCGTAGTGACGTGTTAATTTTCATATTTAACGGGCTTTCTTTATCAGCCGGAAAAAAATGAGCGCGCAATTAGCACATTGTTGAAAGTAGCGCAGTTAGATGCCATTTGAACATGCCTACATACGCCTCATTGACATTTTGACAATTAGGCGAGTACTTCTCGAGTTAGAAATATAATTATGACTAATTAATTAAACCTCATTAACGAAAAAAATTGCAGTGGCTACTCTAGTGTACTATGAACAATATGCTGTAGGTTAGATTCGCGTAACGCCGTTCCTCTTTTTTTAAATCGTGCTGCGCGATAGCTGGGACAGCCTGTGTGTGTGTGTGTGTGTGTATATATATATATATATATATATATATATATATATATATATATATATATATATATATATTGTAGCGAAGCCTTTGAGTTGAGTAAGGTGTTGCGCTCTCTATATAGCCTTCTAGTGGGTCGTCCTCTTGGGCTCTTCCCGCTCGCGCTCTGAGCTCGTGTTCTTGCTCGACTGTCGCCATTGAGCATCGTCGCCGACTGCCGTCTAATAAACACCTCAACAAATTGGTGGAGAGTGCTGTGCTCCCATTCGATGCCCCTGGAGCTAAGATCCCGTACCTTACCAACTACCATGCCTCAAGACGCTGCTCAGCAAACGCCTCCTCCAACAACGACCTCCTGCCCCGGTGTCCCCCGCATCCGCGACCCCCCTATCTTCACCGGCGCGGATGGGACCGACGTTGAGGACTGGCTTGCGATGTACGAGCGTGTGAGCGTACCCAATAAATGGGACGAGGCAGGCAAACTCAGCAACTTGGTTTTCTACCTCGCGGGTGTGGCGGGCCTGTGGTACAACAACCACGCCACCGATTTCCCCACGTGGTCTGCTTTCAAGACCGCGATCATCGACGTGTTTGGCCGCCCTGCCCTTCGAAAGCTGCAAGCCGAACAACGTTTACGTGAACGAGCTCAGCAGACCGGTGAGTCCTTTACGAGCTACATAGAAGATGTCCTGGACTTGTGCAAGAAAGCCGACGCAGCTATGCCTGAGCCTGACAAGATCCGCAACGTTATGAAAGGCATCGACGACGACGCCTTCACTATGCTGCTCGCCAAGAACCCTCGTACTGTGGCCGAGGTGATCACGCTCTGCCAAAGCTACGAGGAGCTGCGCCGGCAGCGGTTGCTGACCCGTCGACCTGCATCACGCGACGCCGATCTCGCTGGCTTGTCGGCCATTTCTGATCAGTCCGCCTTGCTAGCCGAGATCAAGTCCTTTGAGCGCGAGGAAATTGCCCGCCAGTTCTCCCTACTGGCCTTCCCTCAGCAGCAGCATGTTGAACAGCCATCGACCACGCTGCTGCCTCCCTTACGCCGCGCTGTTCAGCAGGAAATCGCGGAGGTCATGCCGGAATACCACCAGCCCCCTCCGGCGCCTGCACCGCTCAGTTACGCGCAAGTTGTAGCCAGGTCACCCCAAGCGATCTCTGTGGCTGCCCCACTTACTTACGCCGAAGCCGTCGCCAGACCTCAGGCTTTTGAAGCGAGTGTGCTGGCTGCGTTTGCCGACGTCATACCTGGGCCACCAATGCAGCCCATCGTGCAGTCGTATCAGCAGACGCCTCGTCCACCGCGTCCTGCGTCATGGATGGGACCTACCCCGACGAATAGATGGCGCACTTCTGACAACCGCCCGATCTGCTTCGCGTGCGGTTGCGCCGGTCATGTTGCCCGCTATTGCAATCGCGTGCAGCCGCCTCGTGTCGGCTCAACCATCACCAGCCAGTCAAGCCGCCCGTATTACGCTTCACCGCCGCCTATGTCACCGTCGTCTCGCTCAGCTCCATCTACACGCCGTTCGCCGTCCCCACGACGCCGATCACTGTCACCGATGCGGCCACGTCCGGTCCCACGTGACCAGGAAAACTAGTCGTCGCAGTCCACTAGGCAAGGGCTGCGACGCTGTCGAACTGCGAAAGCCCTCAGAGAAGCCCATCGAACGTGTTAGACGTGTTTGTGGACGGTGTTCGCGCATCTGCCCTTATCGACACTGGAGCCGCCGTATCCGTTATTGACGCCAAACTTAGCCGATTACTGCGAAAAGTGACGACGCCACTTCCCGGGCTCTCCCTCCGTACAGCCAGCGCACAAAGTATTCACCCTACAGCGGTGTGCACAGCCCGCGTCATGATTAACGATGCTCTGTACGCCGTCGAATTGATCATAATTCCAGCATGCTCTCACGACGTCATCCTAGGATGGGATTTTCTCTCCCACCACGACGCCGTGATTCATTGCGCACCAGCCGAAATAGAGCTCTCACCATTCTCTGATCTGACGCCGGCTGACTGTCCATCGTCTGTGAGCAAGGTACTCGTCAAAGACGACACCACAGTGCCTGCAAACTCGTCAACGGCGGTGTCCGTCTACTGCGCCAGTCTCTCCGACACCGTTGCACTCCTCTCGCCATCTGACCGTGTTTGCACGAGGAAAGGCTTGCTGGTGCCTTTCGCGACCGTTCAAGTCACTCAGGGCAGCGCGTCAATTTGTGTTATCAACCCGTCTCCGTACAGTGTTACGTTGGTGCGAGGAGAATGTCTCGGCAGCGTGGAACCCCTCGAAGACGCACAAGTTATGGACGAACCAGATGGCACGCACTGCCCCAGTTCCGGCACGCTCAGTTCTGTTACCACGTCTGGTTGATCGCCCGATGACGTATTCACTTCTTCCATTGCTGACAACCTTACGCCAGTCCAGCGTTCCCAGCTTCTGGGTCTCTTGGAAGAATTTCGCGCTTCTTTCGATGTCGCTCAAACTTCTCTCGGCTGCACGTCCACCGTTACGCATCGCATCGACACTGGCGCCCAACCGCCACTGCGGCAACGTCCATATCGCGTATCTCCCACAGAACGCCGCGTAATCAACGAGCAAGTCGACGAGATGCTTCGCCGCGATGTTATTCGACCTTCTAACAGCCCCTGGGCGTCTCCTGTCGTTCTTGTTGCGAAGAAGGACGGTTCTGTGCGGTTCTGTGTGGACTACCGACGACTCAACAAGATCACTCGTAAGGACGTGTATCCACTACCGCGCATAGACGACGCGATTGACAGCCTACAAGGAGCAGAATTCTTTTCATCCATCGATTTGCGCTCAGGGTACTGGCAAGTACCTATGGCTGATGACGCTCGACCGAAGACCGCCTTTGTCACGCCCGACGGCTTGTACGAATTCAACGTCATGCCGTTTGGGCTGTGTAATGCGCCCGCCACCTTCGAGCGCATGATGGATACTATTCTGCGCAACCTGAAATGGCACACGTGCTTGTGCTACCTCGACGACGTCGTTGTGTTTGCTCCAGACTTCTCCACGCATCTTCAACGCCTCCGGCATGTGTTGACGCGTTTGAGCAACGCTGGTCTGCAACTGAATCTAAAGAAGTGCCGATTTGCAGCACGGCAGCTGACAATACTCGGCTACGTCGTGTCCAAGGACGGAATTCTCCCCGATCCAGCCAAGCTTCGGGCGGTGACCGAGTTCCCGAAACCGACGTCCGTCAAAGAACTACGCAGTTTCGTAGGACTGTGTTCCTACTTTCGGCGCTTCATTCGAAACTTCGCGACTATCATATCGCCGCTGACGAAGCTCCTCGGAAGTAACGGGCCCCTCCATTCGTGGTCGTCAGAGTGCGACGACGCTTTCGCAACGCTCCGTCGTTTGTTGACGTCGCCTCCCATACTACGCCACTACGACCCTACGGCCCCTACAGAGGTACACACAGACGCCAGCGGTGTTGGCCTTGGCGCTGTCCTTGCGCAGCGCAAACCGGGGTTCCCTGAATATGTCGTGGCATATGCAAGTCGTACGCTTACTAAAGCCGAGACCAATTACACCGTCACCGAAAAGGAATGCCTGGCGATCATCTGGGCCCTTACGAAGTTCCGACCCTATTTGTATGGTCACCCATTTGATGTCATCACCGACCATCATGCACTATGCTGGTTGTCGTCATTGAAGGATCCCTCAGGCCGCCTCGCCCGCTGGGCACTTCGCCTACAGGACTACGATATCCGCGTGCTCTACCGCAACGGACGCCAGCATGCTGACGCCGACGCCCTCTCGCGCTCGCCCTTGCCTGACGACAATACCCCATGCTCGTCACGTAACATTATTGTTTCTTCCATCGACGTTCACACCATCGCTACCGAACAGCGCAAGGATAAATGGATCGCCTCGCTGATAGACTTGCTCACTGATCCGTCGGCAACACCAACCACTCGCGCATTGCGTCGGCAAGCCCACCATTTCGCCATTCGTGACGACCTATTGCACCGACGCAATTACAACGCCGATGGCCGCCAGTGGCTACTTGTGATACCCCGCAGTCTGCGTTCTGAAATATGCGAGTCCTTTCACTCTGATCCACAATGCGCGCACTCTGGGGTATCCAAAACTTACCACCGCATTCGACAACGATACTTCTGGCGAGGGATGTACCGCTACGTGCAGAAGTTCGTTCGCTCCTGCCTCGATTGCCAACGCCGAAAACCTTCAACGCACGTGTCACCCGCTCGTCTACAACCATTACCTTGCCCTAACCGTCCGTTCGGGCGCGTGGGCATCGACTTGTACGGACCACTTCCTCTGACATCGGCTGGTAACCGCTGGGCAATCGTCGCTGTTGACCATCTAACGCGATACGCCGAAACCGCCGCCCTCCCAGCGGCTACAGCACGCGACGTTGCCTCCTTCCTGCTACACCGATTCATGCTGCGTCACGGTCCACCCCAGGAGCTTCTCAGCGATCGAGGCCGTGTCTTCTTGTCGGAAGTCGTCGAAGCCATTCTCAAAGAGTGCCATGCTGTTCACCGCAAAACTACTGCTTACCACCCGCAGACGAATGGCCTAACCGAACGCTTTAACCGCACGCTCGGCGACATGCTCTCAATGTACGTCGCCGCCGATCACACAAATTGGGATGCCATTCTGCCCTTCGTCACCTACGCCTATAATACCGCCCCTCAAAGCACAACTGGGTTTTCACCCTTCTTCTTATTGTACGGAAGGCACCCGTCGCACACCATCGACACGATACTCCCATACAAGCCGGATTCAACTGAGTGTGCGCCGATTTCTGACACAGCCAGGCTTGCGGAAGAGTGTCGCGAGCTTGCCAAGACTTTTACAACGCAGGAACAAGAGCGGCAGAAGAGCATTCGCGGTGGCACCACCACTTCTGAGTCCACGTTCCTCCCTGGAGCACTCGTATGGCTCTCGGTCCCTACCACTGCAACTGGCCTCTCTTCAAAACTACTGCCGAAATACGAAGGCCCCTATCGGGTCGTCGAGCGCACATCCCCAGTCAACTACGTGATAGAACCCATCGAACCATCTTCGGACATGCGCCGTCGAGGGCGCGACATAGTCAACGTGGAGCGCCTCAAGGCCTACTATGACCCACTCATAGTGACGAGCTGTTAGGTCGCCGGACGGCTCCCTTTTCGTTCCCGGGGTAATTGTAGCGAAGCCTTTGAGTTGAGTAAGGTGTTGCGCTCTCTATATAGCCTTCTAGTGGGTCGTCCTCTTGGGCTGTTCCCGCTCGCGCTCTGAGCTCGTGTTCTTGCTCGACTGTCGCCATTGAGCATCGTCGCCGACTGCCGTCTAATAAACACCTCAACAATATATATATATATATATATATATATATATATATATATATATATATATATATATATATATGAGGCACAAAGAAAAACAAAGCAGAAGAAAAAAATTCTGAAGTACCCGACGGGGATTCGAACCAGCGACCCCTCGCTTATTTAGGGGAGCTGCTATGGTAGCAAAGTTGCGTATAAAACGACGAAAGTAGGACGCCAGACCAAGAAAATTCGGCAGATGCCACGCACTGTGGGAATCGATGTAATGCGAAGCAGCCAGCAAAGAGCTGCATACATCGCCTTGTTTGTCTTTGAGCCAAATGAAATCATTCATGCCATGGCATCTAGTCCACCATATATCGCATGTTTGCCATGCACGCATGCATGCACAATCTAGTGTACACCATGCCAATGAAACGCATATTCTGGTATATAAATGCATGACCTGTCGTTTATGTTCATCACGCACTCGTGTCATGCCATACCCATTTTGGTATATATCACGTTAACAAAACGGCCGGAAGCGCACCATGACAGTGGCATGTAAATCATACCGTACATGACATGCATAACATGATTCGCAAGTTAAGACCTATCATTTATGTTCGTCATACAGTCACATCGCGCAATACCAGTTTTGGTGTATATCAAAGGAGCGAAATGGCCGCGAGTTCACCATGAGTAGAGCATGTAAATCATGCCATACATGACATAAATATTATGGTTTTTTATGTTACCACCTATCACTAATGTTCATCATACAGTCACATCGCGCAATACTAGTTTGGTGTATCAAGCTGTCGAAACGGCCGCGAATGCACCATGAGCGCGGCATGTAATTCATGACATACATGGCATGCATTTCATAGTTTTCATGTTACCACCTGTTATTCATGTTCTTCATGCAGTCGCATCGCGCAACACCAATTTTGGTGCATATCAATCTAGCGAAACGGCCACGAGTGCGCCGTGAGCATGGCATGTAAATCAAGACGTACATTTGATTCATGTCATGATTATCATGTTTCCACCTTTCATTTACGTTCGTCATACAGTGGCGTCGCGCAATACTAATTTTGGTGTATACCAAGCTAGCGAAACGGCCGGGAATGCACAATGAGCGCGGCATGTAAATCATGGCATACATAACCTGCATGTCATGATTTCCATGTTACCACCTCTCATTTACGTTCGTCATGCAGTCGCGTCGCGCAATACCAATTTTGGTGTGTCAAGCAAGCGAAACGGCACGAGTGCGTCATGAGCATGACATGTAAATCATGTCGTGTATGTCATGCATGTCATGATTTTCATGTTACCACGTCTCATTTACCGTCGTCGTACAGTCGCTTCGCGCAATAGCAATTTTGGTGTACATCGAGCTAGCGAAGCGGCCGCGAATGCATCATGAGCGTGGCAATTAAATCATGACATACATGACATGCATGTCATGGTTTTCATCTTACCAACTGTCATTCATGTTCTTCATACAGTCACATCGCGCAATACCAATTTCGGTGTATATCAATCTACTGAAACTGCCGCTAGCGCATCATGAGCGTGGCATGTAAATCAGGTCGTACATGACTTGCATGCCATGATTATCATGTTACCACGTCTCACTTGAGTTCGTCATACAGTCGTGTCGCGTAACACCAATTTTGGTGAATATCACGCAAGCGAAACGGACGCGAATGCACCATGAGCGTGGCATGTAAATCATGACATACATGTCATGGATGTCATGATTTTCATGTTACCACGTGTCAGTTATGTTCTTCATACAGAAATGTCTCGCCATACCAGTTTTCGTATGTATCCCTTCATTTAAACGGCCGCGAGCGCGCCGAGACCATGACATGTAAATCATGCTGCACATGACATGCGCGTCATGATTTGCATGTTAGGACCTGTCATTATGTTCGTCATGAACTCTTGTCACGCCGTACCAATTTTGGTATATATGAAATTAACGGAACGGCCGCAAGAGCCCAAAGGCCGTGGAATGTAAATCATGCTGTTCATGACATGCGTGTCATGATTTTCATGATATGACCTGTCATTTATGTTCGTGATAAGGCCATGTTATGACGCACCAATTTTGGTATACATCCGATTAACGGAACGGCCAGGGAGCCCAAAGGCCGTGGAATGTAAATCATGCTGTTCATGACATGCGTGTCATGTTTTTCATGATATGACCTGTCATTTATGTTCGTAATAAGGCCATGTTATGACACACCAATTTTGGTATACATCCGATTAACGAAACGGCCAGGAGAGCACAAAGTCGTAGGCGGCTAGATAGATAGATAGATAGATAGATAGATAGATAGATAGATAGATAGATAGATAGATAGATAGATAGATAGATAGATAGATAGATAGATAGATAGATAGATAGATAGATAGATAGATAGATAGATAGATAGATAGATACGCTCAAAGTCGCGGAAGTTCGCTAAGAAATGCTTCGCATTTAAAAGCCGCGCAACGTCTTTTGGTTGGATGGTCGAGCTAACTGCAGTACAGCTGTGATCATGTCAGGGTCTGGCTGGATTAGCGCACTGCACGGGCCGGATTTTACGGCCCGGGCCCGGCCCGGGCCCGCTTTATGAAGCCCGAGCCCAGCCCGGGCCCGTGGTTCCAAGCACGGGCCCGGCCCGGGCCCGCGCGTACATGACCGAACCCAGCCCGAGCCCGGCCCGGGTTCGGGCGTACTTGACCGTACCCAGCAAGAGCCCGGCTCGGCCCGGGCCCGCTACAGGATATTAGTTGTTGATGATGAATATTAATGATGCCGTGCGCTTTGTAGCGGGCGATCGGACGGAAAATCCGGTGTGTACATGCATCGAAATGTTGCTTTGCCCACGGTGGTAGCTCAGCGGTTAAGCTGTTTCGCTGTTAAGTCCTAGGACGCGGGAGCGATTCCCGCGGCCACGGCGGCCGCAATTTTGTGGGGGGGGGGGGGGGCGAAATGCAAAAACACCCGTGTATATACTTATCTTTAGGTGCACGTTAGAGAACTCGAGGTGGTCGAAATTGATCCGGTGCCACTACTGCATGCCTCGTAATTATATCGTGGTTTTGGCACGTAATACCAAGGAATATAAATGAAATGTATGGTATGTGTCAACCTCGTATAAAAGACCGAAATCCTTATGCCTCCCATGGGAACAACCATGATCTGACCCATTGTTAGTGCTGTTAATATATATATATATATATATATATATATATATATATATATATATATATATATATATATATATATATATATATATATATATATATATATATATATATATATATATATATATATATATTATACACGAGTCACTTCAGCTTGGCACAGTATACCTTAGACCATGGAATGCATAACATTCGTGGGTGCTCGAAGGCCTGACTTACGCCTTTTAATGAGTGGGTCCGTGTCCGGCCCGGCCCGCAGCCTCAAGCCCGGGCCCGGCCCAGGCCCGATGCTTCAAGCCCGGGCCCGGCCCGGGCCCGCACTTCCAAGCCCGAGCCCGGGCCCGCCGGAAAACGCTTCGGACGGCCCGGCCCGGGCTTTCGGGCCGGCCCGGGCCCGTGCAGTGCTCTAGACTGGATGCCATCTTTGGAAACGACGTGACCGAGGACTTTGACACATTTGCTGGCGAATGTGCACTTTTTTTGTATTTATCTGAAGGCCAACATTCGGAAAGGCACTGAAGTACCTCGTCTGATCGTTGAAGATGTTGGACAAAGGTAGATGAAGAAAGTCACAGTTTCGCCGCAACGGCGAAGCAATGAATGCGATAGCAATAAATTGGAATGTAACGCGAAGAACGGAAAGCAGCTCGAAATTGCCAGCGCGTCGCTCGAGCCCAAGGGACGTACGAAAAGAACGCACACAGTACGAGCGCGAACTATCATGCCTCACAGCTCGACACTGGAACCGCACTGCTCAAACATAAAGCAGGACGCATGAAACGAACGAACAGGTACACACAGGACGAGCGCGAACTAACTGTCCCAGTAGTTACTTATTTCTCTTTGAACAGCGCGCCCCTTTCACAAACGCGGCCGCTGCAGCGTCGAAGCGACCTTCGTACGCTCTGTGACTTCAGCGCAGACATCGCGCGGAAAGCACAAGACATACAACCCCCGCCCCCCCCCCCCCCCCCCCCCCCCTCCGCCAGCCGCCCCCTTCTTTCCTCGAGATAAGCGCGAGAAGGCGACCACGCCCTGCAGGGCGAAGAGCAACGGCGTTCGCAGGAACGGGGCGACGATCTTTAAAGCGTGCCACGCGTGGACTTCGCGCCATCTATGTGGTAACTCAGAAACCATGCTGATGTAAGTGGTGTATATAAATAGCTCGCCGTTAGCAGGCTGAAAGACGGTGCTGTTCGTACGCCACGCGCTGGAAAGCGGGGGGTCGCCCGTTCGATTCCGCGCGTCGGAAAGTTTTTCTGAATAATTTTTCTTTGTGGCTTTGATATATATATATATATATATATATATATATATATATATATATATATATATATATATATATATATATATATATATATATATATATATATATATATATATAGACATATACGGTGCATGACGGCGGCGACGGCTACGGCAGCAATCAGCCGAGACTGTCCATATAATTGCTATCGCAATAAAAACAACGATATCGCCTAAGTAACAGAGGCAGGTTTTCCATTTTAAGCCACAAGGAACACTATCAATCATGCTCTCAAATGTGGCTGGAGCGTTGCACAGACCAAAGGGCATTACATTAACCCTTTCAGACGCCACCTATGAAGAACCGTCTGTAAATGCATCAAATCAATATATAGTTATTTAAAGGCACTCAATATCCTATTACAACAAACATAATGCCATAATACGCTAATTTATGTGAGTTATAGTAATTATTCCCAATTAAACTGTTATTGAATATCTATTTACTCTGAAGTCATTCATGCCTTGTATTTGCATAGATAGAATGATACCTCAGACTAGAAATATAGTGCGAATTCATTTTCGGTTATGCAACTTCTTAGGCAAAGAAAAATTATACTTTAGACGTGGCTCGCGGGAAGCGGCACGTCGAACGACTCGTCGAACGTGCTAGTGCCTTCAGCAAAGTGATAGTATGCAGCAGTACACTGCAAAATGAAGTTAAATGAAGACAAATTTATTACGCAGGAGGTTCGATTCATCCAAAGCTCAATGTATCTGGTTCTTTCTTAGCCACTAGTCGATGCAACTAAGAAAAACAAGTGGCGTACACAATTGTGCACATAGCGTGTCAAAGGGTTAAATTCATAAAGCCCATCTGGCGTAGCAAAGGCTGTCTTTTAAATGCGAAGCATTTCTTAGCGAACCTCAGACACTTTGGGCGTTTCTAAGTATGTATCTATCTAGCCGCCTACGTCTGGGCGCTCTACCGGTCATCTCCATAGGTTGTAATATACCAAAGTTTGCATAGCATATGATGAGTGTGTGGCGAACAAAATTCACTGGTGATGACATGAATAAAGCAAAATACCAGTCGCGTACGTCATGAAACCCTTTCCCTCAGTCACGTGTGCCACATACCCACATACCAGAGTTCATGTTATGCGGGTATGTGCCACAGGTGATAACAGAGTCTCAATGAACGCAGTAACCGCGAACACACACATTGACACGGAACGAAAGTGGTAATAATAGTGATTTGTCAGGGTTTTACACCACAAAACCACGATATGAATATGAGAGACGCCGTAGTGAAGGGCTCCGGAAATTTTGACCATCTGGTATTTTTAACGTGTCCTGACGTCGCACCGTACACGGGCCTCTAGCATTCCGCCTCCATTGAAATGCGACCGCCGCGGCCGGGATCGAACCCGCGACCTTCGGGTCAGCAGCCGAGCACCGTAACCACTACACCACAGCGGCCGACTCAAGGAAAGTTTGGTAGCTGAAGACAGAGCACCCCTAGAAGGCGCTGGGCTATCATCCACTCGTCCACGAGGTCCGCAACGTCGACCGCGTGGATTACGCAAAAACCGGAGTCAATTGTTCGTACAATTCCCTACAATAACTCTATCGAGAAGACCGAAGACCATGTCCCTTATGATTACCGGTGACTTCAGCATTGGTTTATTAAAACCGAACAACGCCTTGTTCTTCGACGGCACGAAAGACGGCTTGGATGTGGAGGTATTTGAGATGATCGACAGGACGCAGTTTTCCCTCTAAAAACTGCAATCCTTACTTTTCCGAATTTTGGTCAACAAGGCGGGAGATAGGGCGAAGCGGCGATGCAGAGCGGCGGTAGGGCGAAGGAAAGCGTCGTCTGGAGGAACGGGAGTCTTGACGTTGACGCGGGGACGCTGGAGGAGACGGAGACTGGTGCTGCATGCAAGGGTAGGAGTCTGGGATGAAGATCCGGTCTTCGGATCCGGTTTTGCTCGAACTCACCATAGCCACGTCGTTCATCCCGCTGGCGGCGACGGCAGTAGCAAAATATATGGCCACGTATACCGCAGTAAATACAGAGGGGGCGGGATGAACGCCACTCGGGGTACGAAGGTGCAGTAGATGCTCGGCCGCCCACAGAAGCCTAATGGCCACAGGCAAGGTCACTAGGTCCAGATGTGACGGCAGCAGGCGTCATTGCAGCAATGCCGGCGTATGTGGGCATCAGATGTGCTGTTTGAGCAACCGATGGTGTCGGTGTCGTCATGGCTGCCATAGCAACGCATGTGGGTATCAGGCGTGCTGGTGGAGTGACAGGGGCTGTCAGCGACGTCATGATTGCCAACCCCCTATTCACAAGGTTGCGTGAATCGCCTCTGTCGCACCAGTGGATCGCCTCTGTTCCTGCCTTGAAGTTTTTTGCGGATGATACTACTACTATTACTACTACAGTACTACTACAATTACTACTATAACTATACTGCTATAATATTGCAGAGATGCGGCTGCTGCCTCTACTGCTACAACTGTACTTTACTGTACTACTACTAGTGTAATTACGGCAGCAAATATCCCTGCTACATTTCATTGTCATTTCCTATTTACGTTGCACTTTTGACAGACTGGTGATCGCGAGCTGCAACAACATGTCCAAAAGAGACAACAAGGAGTATGCATCTGCGGAATTTGTGTTCCAGACGGCTGCGACTATAAATTGGTACGTAGACTAGTGCTCCCACATTCATGGCTTCAATGTGTTTTTGCTATTCCTTTCGCACGCATATATGTAATCAAATGGAACCATAACTTCGGCGCCATGATTACCAACAATTAGAAATATCACATATCTGCCATTGTCTCGCATAAGCACAAAGGGGATAGGAATGTGTAGTGACGGTGGTACGCAAATGGGGCATAACAATTGGTAGCACGGTGGGTTGATTGCGCCATTTTCAATGACGGCCAGGAACAAGGGACGCTGTACCTCTACTAATTTCAGGCTAATGTAGATGGAGATAACCTTAAGGCTGATAGTTCGGCATCGACATTTTTATCTTTGGTTGATTATTCATGCAGAGAAAAAAGCACTCAATAAATTTAGTACAAAGAGACTATCAACTTGCGACAAAGAAGCACAGTGAATTTTACCCAATAGCGTGTTGTATAAACGATATGTTCATGAAGGGTGCTGGCACAATGCTCTATTCTATTATAGAAATGCGCAGGAAATTTTTTTCTTGCAGTAAGTTTTTCCTTCATGTCACAGATTTAAAGTTGAACACTTATTAATTTACCGGTCGTTCAAACTACAGACAATGGATCTATTTTTTTTTTTTTTTTTGCTATCCATGCCCATAGTGACGGCGTTAGTAGAGGATGTGGTACTGCGATCACTCAATCATACGTGGTTAGTGTGAGACTTCAGATACTAGTTGCGCCAATTTGCTGCCGCTGCGCTTCTCATGCTACATAATAGTTCCCTTTTCTCACTTCCTTTTTCCCAGTATCCCAGTTTCCAGTATCGTTCCCTTTTCATGTGCTTGCACTTTCCATAATGTGTTCCACGTTCCTCTAGTTCCCGAGTCATCCGACTCCACGCGGATTTGGCTGGGCGTGAGATTTTATTCACCAGAGGTCTGATTATATTCATCGCTGATATATCTGCAGTTTCATGTCAATGGCCAAAATTATCCACAGGGCGGACCACAGGGCGGGCTAAGTGTGCAAATGGAGTGCCTAGGGGGAGGAAATTATGTAGCGTTCAATTTTGTTCTGCAAGTACAATAACACATGCACCAGCTTCAGGTTTCTGAACGCTCTCACTGTATGTGAAAAACCAAACCGTCGCCCTATACAGTGAAGGGTTTCGTTTTTTCCTGTGCGTTAATGAAAACGTTTCTGCCCCACGAACTGGGCAAACACTACCACTCACCACAGGTCCACTAAAAAGGAACAAGGGCACACATGGAAGGTAAGCACCCATTTCGGTCGTACACGAAATGCCCATTATATGCGGCCAGCCGTACAAGACGACGCACGTCGCGAAACGAAGAATGCGGCAAAAATACGCAAGTGCTATGCTGCTCAAATGAACAACTTGGGTGCATTAGATTGTTTAAAAAAACGCCAGGCCTGCGCTGAAACCGCAGCACACTCACAGCGAAAGCTGGAAGAGCGGCGTTTCTAGAGCCCGTTGTAAGCTCTCTTGGCGCTACAATACAAGTACACTAGAAAGGTACCCACTACGCCATAAATCACAATTTTTGTGAACTTGGGAAGCACCTTCTAAGCCATTATTTGTCATTCTGCGGAGAAACGACGCATCAGCTACCCGTCTGTAAGGCATTATGTGAACTTTGTTGACGCGACGACTAATGACGATGAAGAATCATGGCTCAGCTTTCTGTATTGGTTTGGAAGCTTTAAACGGCCCACCAGTTATGTAATTTGCATTGGGTGACTCCCAGTCGCTATTTCCCTCTCCCGTCATGCTGTATAACATACGTTGACGTGGGAGAGAGAAGGGGGGGGGGATGAAGAACTTTACTGAGACCCCGATGAAATGGATCATGCGCTTATGGGCTTCCTTGGCAACCAATACAAGTGCACTTGCGAGTAACCCACTACGCTATAAATCATTGTAATTTTACTGAGACCCCGAGGACATGAATCATGCGCTTATGGGCTTCCTTGGCAAGCAATACAAGTGCACTTGCGAGGAACCCACTACACTATAAATCATTGTGATTTTTGAGAAGTAGGGCAGCAGGCACTGTGCCATTTTTCGTCATTCTACGGAGAGCGTTGGTACCTGCTAAGTGCATGTAAGGCATTATGCGCACTTTATTGTTGCTGTGCCTGATTACGATGAAGAATTATGGCAGAGCCCTTTGTAATGGGTTGCAAGCATTCAACAGCCTACTCGTTGCGCAATTCGCATTGTGTGACGCCTGGTTACAGAATTCGCGTTGGGCGACGCTTGGCGCTTATTTTACTCTTCTACCACGCTATATTGCATTTGCGAATGTGGTTCCTTCCCGACATGAAGCCTGTATAGGACCTTTTTGCAAAGCAGTTTCAAGCACCGGCATGGCTCAGAGGTTGAATACTGGGCTCCCACCCAGAGGGCCCAGGTTCGAACCTCGTTCCATCCTGGAATTTTTTTCTTATTTAGTTTTTTTTCTTATTTCGAGCGATACTGGTTACGGACACCGGCGGCGGCGGCGGCGGCGGACAACTACGGCGCCAAAAACAGCCGGTGAAATGATCATAACAGCTTTCGCTGTAAAATACTTTCTGGGCAGATACTTTGGATACAGTTGCAGGGCGTGTGGTCCGCTATGGTTCGCAATTACGTGTTACATCTTTGGCGTGTGCTACACAGTTTTTCTGGTCATCCACCTTCACCTGGTCGAATGGCTCACAGTTTTGTGACAAAAAGACAAATAGTGCTTATACAATATACAATATACAGTATGTACAACTTAACTGTGTTTTCATTGTTACTCACTGAAGCTTTGAGTAGACTGTTATTAGTGAACAAGAGGAGGAAAAAATTGCATTTGTCGCTGCACGTGCGATCAGCTTTCGTATCCTACATATGCTACCGCGATTGTGGTTAGTGTCCCATGCTAAATCATCGCACAGCATGTGGTGCAGGTTGTTGCAACCATCGCGATCATAATATGCTTAGACGCCACTTCAGCAGTCTGCGGCACTTCACAAATCAAATGCAGAAGAACGTGAGCTTGCACTAATGGGCGCCAAACCTAACTGACGTTATGTGCTGTAATGTCGGCAACTCCGCCCACGAAGAACATGGATGCCCGCGCTTTGAGCTGTGACATCTCACGTCACATGTATGCGTGATGCAAGACGCAATTATAAAACGTCTTATGGTGCTCTACCATGCCGAAAAGTTATTGTGAGCTCACGAAACACCATGTCTGCCACGTGGATTCGTTCAGAGCAGTGCTTAACCGAGGAGGACTTGTTTATGGGCTAGTTGTTGTTTCCTAATCGTCATAATATGGCGCTAAAATATAAATACAGACACAGAGACAGAAGTCAGGCGCTCTAACAAAATTTATGGAAAGTGAATATATATTGTTACCGTATATACTGCTCCGCAGGCGCACTGGACACATCCGGCAGGCCGATGGGCGCTAGCCAGAGATAACAAATTCAATTGAATAAACGAAAAAAATATACTCCGTGGCAAACAAATTGACAGACGTCTGACTTAAGCAGTCATTACTATTTTCTTTCATAAGAAACGCTTCCAAACGCTCACGCGTCCTTTTGTCTTTACTTCTACCCAGCACCTTCCCATCGTGAAACACATATCCAGCTTTTGTGGACACATCACAGCCAGCGCCCCTGGCGGCCCCGGCGCGAAGCTAGCGCGTTTTCAATGGAACTGGCGAGTTTTTCCCGAATAATTCAGTGTAGAGGGTGAATGTTGAAAAACGCAGACCACAGAGCGCTTCTGGGAACCTAAACGGACGAGAATACTGCAGCGATCATGTTGCAGTAAGCTTCAATTTTGTTCCCAGAGCAGTTAAAGATTGTACAATGGGAGTCTATGGAAACGGCGAAAAATGTGGCCTGTTTTTCGAGACAAAAACGGTCACTGTCGTAAAACTAAGCAAGGTATGGTAATGGTCAGGAAATCACATGTAGTCCTGACAATCAGCTTTCGTTTGAAGCCAATCTCAACTTGCCGCAATTGGCATAACATTGTTCCCTAACGCGTTTTATGAAGCGCGGTCGTTCAAATGTTTGTGGTAAATTGATAAACCCTTGCTTACCACCGGCGACAAGGCATCCACCGTGGCCGAGCGAGCTAATCGCTCAAGTTCTGAGCGCGGCATAACCGCGCCGTCATAGGTTCGATTCCTGGCAACGGATCAGCATTTTTTTTTCAGCCCGTGACTTAGTTCTGCAGCTTCGCACAGGATGTCGCCGCCGAAACAAAAAAGAGCTTTCGTTTCGGTTACGGTTCTTGACTGTAATCTTGAGCTGCCGTTTCTATTTTTCTCTTTATTATATGACTTTTTTAGTGTATGTTTAAACACTCCACGCGTATCACATCGTTCAGATCTACATTTGTAATTCTTACTTTGCTCTTTTATAAACGTCCTAAGGAACAGAACGCCCGATCAAGTTATGGTGAACAAAGCTCTTTCGAACTTTTGTACGCGTATTGTGGTGGAAACTTATTTCTCCCTTCTCAATGATGTCGTTACGACCTTCTCAGGGACCTACAATTCAGCAACGTAAAGGAAGCGAACTAAGCTTAGGCAAGCGAGGCATGGTAATTAAATGACAAAGACGTTTTTGCAGTTGCTTTTTACTTTAGGGCTAGACGAAGTGAGGGCTAACGCAAGTGTTTGTCGTAATCTTAACGAACGAAGGGGAATTTTTCGAGGGGTTATTTTTTTTTGTTAGACACTACTAATAAAACCAACAGATAGTTAAGCCAATCAAAGAATAGGAAAAATTATTTGTTCTTTTTCAAACAGCAGTGCAATGATTTCGCCCTAACTTAAATGAAATCAAAATCGCTATCTCTACAAGCATCAGCGGACGGCTCATATACCCTTCTATATGCTGCGCTCTCAACTCGAAGAGACTGTGCGAAATCCCCTTTCCTACCTGGAGTGGCTGTGTTCTCTTACAGCACCATTTTGTAGAGTTACGCGAGACTGCATCTGAGTTAGCTGCCTGCAGCTTTACTTCATTTGTTGCTATCGCACTCATTGCATCGTCCTTGCGGTGAAACTGGGATTTTTATTCGTCTCTTGTCATATTTATCGCCCTACGTGAACACAAAAAAACCAGCATGCCTTCTCCTTTAAGATCACAAAGCACTGTGCGCTGCATCGGATAGGTCCGTGTGATATGACCTGTGCGGATCAAAGCTTTCGGGAAGTCCAGGGACTGGTGCTGCCAGTTACAAAACGAAAATCCTGTGATTCAGCAGCTTTTCGCACGCACTCGCAGCCCACCTCAAGGTACCGCAATAAGATGCCATTTGAAACATCTGTAAATGAAAATGTGCGCAGCATGTACTGGTTGCGTAAGGCTGGAACTGAAAGCGGAGCTAGCGTTCGACCTAGCTTCTTCTAAGGTTTTGCTATTAATACCAAGCTATTGCTAGAGGTGCAAAGTTTTTGCTAATATTGTATTATAAGATATGGCTAGGCTTGGATAATCTATTCTTCTCAGGTTTCGGTCGGTTCCCTAGACTACGCACTTGTTGCGTGGTTCTGAAGGGGAAATGTCGCTTCACTAGTAGTTACGTGATGGGATCTTAGTCACGTGAGAGAGAAAGTACATCTTTATTAGAGTCCAGTGCGGACGCTGAGGTTGCCCCGCGCCACCCGGTTGTTCCGAAGTTTTTGGCGCCAACACGTCACGTCAATAGTTACCTGACGTTATGGGATTTTAGTGGCGAGACTAATTACTTCATTTTACGTGATTTTTAGTCACGTGGCTAGTTGTTACGTGATTGTAGTCACATAAGTAGATGTGCGATGTTACGTGATTTTGGTCACGCGACAATTGCAGGCCTGGTGTACAAAAAATTGTAGTCGCTCGTTACGCAGGAAACAACAACCCATCATCGATATCACATATATTTTACGATTACGAGAAATTCACTTTCGTTGCTCGAAAGAGCAAGCAAAGTTGCACTCATGCACTTTTTATCACGTTTCAAAATTGTTTGGGCTTCTACGATTTTGTCTGTAATTTTTTGTATGCTTCATTTGCTCTATTGTTTTTTCTTTCCTGGTGAAGAGCGCATATATTGCTGTAAGTTTGAAAATATAGTCAGTTTTAAGTTCAGCGCTGTGTGTGTTTTCCAATGTCGTCCTCGTTCCTTGCGCTGTGAAACATCGAATTGTGGGTCTACAGCGCATTTTTGCAAACAGAAAGCAGCTGTTTTCACTTTTGCATTCCGTTCCTGCTCTTTGGAAGGTGGGGACACTTGCAAGGAGCGTTGCAAGGAGAGTTTGACCGTAGTATCTTTATAATAGCTATCGTATCACGGGCTAGCCGCCGCGCGCTGTGGCTGAATGGGTTGATCATCCATACTGGCTGTTTGCGCGCAATCGCTGGGGCCTTGGTTCGAATCCCAATGCAGTTTTTTCTCTTTTTTTGTCTCTCTCAGAATTGCTTATGTTTGCCGCGGTGGTACAGCGGTTACGGTGCGCGGCTGCTGACCCAAAGGGCACGGGTTTGACGGCGGCTCCAGCATTTTTGAACAAAGCGAAAATGCTAGAGGCTCGTGTACTTGGTTTTAGATGCACGTTACGAACGTGAAGTGGTCGAAATTTCCGCAGCCCTCCTCTACGGCATGCCTCGTAAACATATTATGGTTTGGGCACGTAGAACTCCGGCAATTAATATTACTAGTACAACGCTGTTGAAGATTTAGTTGCTTGTTTTTTTCGCTGGAGCATTGCAACCAAGATATTTGCTGCAGTTTCGGTTTCGCTTTTGGAAATGGAGCAAGTAAACTTCTAATGTTTTATTTTTTATTACCACACAACCCATTACTTAATAACGAAGAAAAGGAACCCAGATTTTAGTTAACCTCAACCGACCGGGGCCACCTAGGAGTCCAGAGGCCAGGCCCGTAGCTAGGGGGTATGTCCCAAGGTCCCGCCTCCCCTCCCAAAAGTTTGACGGATGCGGTGTTTTACTGACAAGAATAATGAGAATAGGTGTTTCTCTCAAACCGTCAAGGCCTTCAGCAAGTGCCCCCTACCTTTACCCAACACCCCCTCCCCCCCTCTCGCTGACTGGCGCAGGCCGGCGGCGGGGAGCGGTGTGCACGGAACAGACGGCGAAACGGTAGGCAAGCAGACTCGGAAGCGAGCGCGGCCGCGCGCGCCGTTGCCATAGCAACGACGGAGAGATCTTCAACCGGCTGCTTTGCTGCTGGCTTGCGTTTCCTTTCTTGAATTCTCGGCACTCGCCACTTTCCTATGAAGAATGCTGTCTCACGCTCATAACGTGCATGCCATTTGTGACCTGGAAGTGCCGGGCGCGTGGCGATAATGCAATCGAGAGGCATGCACGATATCAGGACTGTTTTTGTGAGGCGAAACGACACCCTTTCAACACGTTCTTTAGTGTACGCTGCTTTCCTGAAAAGCATAGGTAATTTCATAGGGAATATTAGCCGATTACACATTGCCTTTGTTGCCGCAACGCCACTTCACGCCGTCGAAAGCGTAATAAGAGGGAGTAACAAAGAGGGAAGTCCAGGCATAGACACATGCATGTTGTCTTTACTGATGACTTTCCCTTAACAGGTACCCATGTTAGCAGCAGTGTACAACAGAGTGAATGAAAACAGCGAGGAAGAAGACTTCAAAACTAACAAGCGCTTTTCGCTTTACAGTTCTGCTTACCGAATCAATGAGCCAAGTATTCGACGCTCACTAGATTGCCCTCCGCACTGTGTTCCCGAGCCAAGCCTAATTACGGTTCATCAAACTAATGAACAGATCAAGCTCGTCTTGCTTGTTCGCCTCAGGTTTATGACTAACGTGGTCGGTAATGCACTATATATATATATATATATATATATATATATATATATATATATATATATATATATATATATATATATTGTAGCGAAGCGTTCCTACTCGGTAACGGGTCGTCCTCTCGAGCGCCTTCCAGTGGGTCGTTCTCTTCTCTGAGAGCACGCTCCTCCTGCAGAGAGTCGGCCCCGCTTTGACTGTCGCTGCCGTGCGCCGTCGCTGAGTCCCCGTTAATAAACGTCTTCACAATTTGGTGGAGGTGCTCTGCCCTTTAAACAACTACGGTCCGCATTCGATGCCCTTGGAGCTTCGATCCCGTACCGTGCCTGCTACAATGACTCAAGACGCCGCCCAGCAAACGCCTCCTCTTGCACCGACGCCATGTCCGGGTGTCCCCTGCATCCGCGACCCTCCTATCTTCACCGGCGCGGATGGCACCGACGTCGAGGACTGGCTCGCGATCTACGAGCGTGTGAGCGTCCCCAATAAATGGGACGAGGCAGGCAAACTGAGCAACCTCGTTTTCTACCTCGCGGGTGTGGCAAGTCTATGGTACAACAACCACGCATCCGATTTCGCTACGTGGTCCGCTTTCAAGACCGCCATCATCGACGTGTTTGGCCGCCCTGCCGTTCGCAAGCTGCAAGCCGAACAGCGGTTACGTGAACGAGCCCAGCAGTCCGGCGAGTCTTTCACAAGCTACATTGAAGACGTGCCGAGACCAACTGCACCGTCACGGAGAAAGAATGCCTGGCAATCATTTGGGCCCTTACAAAGTTCCGATCTTATTTGTATGGTCGCCCATCTGATGTCGTCACCGACCATCATGCACTGTGCTGGTTGTCGTCATTGAAGGATCCCTCAGGCCGTCTTGCCCGTTGGGCACTTCGCCTGCAAGACTACGACATCCGCGTACTGTACCGCAACGGACGTCAGCATGCTGACGCCGACGCCCTGTCGCGCTCTCCCTTGCCTGACGACAATGCCCACAACTCAGCGTCTCACTTTGTCGTTTCTTCCATCGATATTCACACCATCGCTACCGAGCAGCGCAAAGATCAATGGATTGCCTCACTGATAGACTTGCTGACTGATCCATCGGCCACACCATCCACTCGCTTGTTGCGTCGTCAAGCCCACCATTTCGCCGTTCGCGACGACCTGCTCCACCGACGCAATTACAACGGCGACGGCCGCCAGTGGCTACTAGTAATACCCCGCAGTCTGCGTTATGACATATGCGAGTCGTTCCACTCTGATCCGCAGTGTGCACACCCTGGGGTATCGAAAACCTACCACCGCATTCGCCAACGTTACTTTTGGCGAGGGATGTACCGCTACGTGAAGAAGTTCGTTCGCTCCTGCATCGATTGTCACCGCCGCAAAACTTCAACGCACGTGTCACCAGCAGGTCTGCAACCTCTACCTTGCCCTGACCGACCGTTTGGGCGCGTTGGCATCGATTTATATGGGCCACTTCCCCTGACGTCCGCTGGTAACCGCTGGGCCATCGTCGCTGTAGACCACCTCACGCGATACGCTGAAACTGCTGCCCTCCCTGCGGCTACAGCGAGCGATGTGGCCTCCTTCCTTCTCCACCGATTCATGCTGCGTCACGGTCCACCCCAGGAGCTGCTCAGTGATCGAGGCCGTGTCTTCTTGTCGGAAGTCGTCGAAGCCATACTAAAAGAGTGCAACGTTGTTCACCGCAAAACTACTGCTTACCACCCGCAGACGAATGGCCTCACCGAACGATTCAACCGCATGCTAGGCGACATGCTCTAGATGTACGTCGCCGCCGACCACACGAATTGGGATGTCATTCTGCCCTTCGTCACGTACGCCTACAATACCGCTCCTCAGAGCACTACTGGTTTCTCACCATTTTTTTTATTGTATGGCAGGCACCCGTCGCACACCATTGACACAATCCTTCCCTACAAGCCGGATCGATCTGAATGTGCGCCTATTTCTGCCACAGCCAGACCTGCTGAGGAGTGTCGCGAGCTCTCCAAGACCTTTACTACGCATAACCAAGAGCGGCAGAAAAGCATTCGTGGTGACACCACCAGTTCTGCGTCCACGTTCCTTCCTGGAGCGCTCGTATGGCTCTCGGTACCTACCACTGCACCTGGCCTCTCTTCCAAACTACTGCCCAAATACGAAGGCCCCTACCGTGTCGTCGAACGCACATCCCCGGTGAACTACCTCATCGAACCCATCGACCCATCTTCGGACATGCGCCGTCGAGGGCGCGACATTGTCAACGTGGCCCGCCTGAAGCCCTACCATGACCCGCTCATAGTGACAAGTTGCTAGGTCGCCAGGCGGCTCCCTTTTCGTAGCCGGGGTAATTGTAGCGAAGCGTTCCTACTCGGTAATGGGTCGTCCTCTCGAGCGCCTTCCAGTGGGTCGTTCTCTTCTCTGAGAGCACGCTCCTCGTGCAGAGAGTCGGCCCCGCTTTGACTGTCGCTGCCGTGCGCCGTCGCTGAGTCCCCGTTAATAACGTCTTGACAATATATATATATATATATATATATATATATATATATATATATATATATATATATATATATATATATATATATATATATATATATATATATATATATATATATATAATGTGTGCGTGTGTGTGTGTGTGTGTGCGTGTGTGTGTGTGTGTAGAGAATGCCTTGCGGGCAGTACTCACTGAAAAAAGAAAAGATGCCTTTACTAACGTTTAAGCCGTGACACCGCCTACGTAGGTCAGTGTCTTGCGAAGCCCATGCCACAGCCCCAGCGGTATGGAATGCCTTTTTCCCGGTTTTTGATGTGTGCTACATGGAAGTTCATTCAATGTAGAACGCGCCGCGCGCATGCGCCACTGCTCGACATGCGTTCACTAGTAGTCGTGAAGGCAACGCCACCTCTCAACGTCAACTCCTTTTACCCTTTTATAAGCACAGAATAAATCGAGAATGCCCAATAACGTGCGGATTAATTTTAAACGCATTTTTTTTCTTTAGTAAATAGCAGCGTACTGCCTACAGCATTCTGCACATCTCATTCGTGCACTATGAAGGCTTGCCCGTCAGGCAACGTGACATGCCGTTGTGACTTTCAAAGCGCAATTCAACAATGCAAATCCTAATCACATGGTGAAAAAAAAAGCTCGTTTATGTCACTGTAATTCACAGCCGGTGTCTTGTGACACATTTCGATCGGTTGTCAGTCCCTTTAAGAAAGCACATCGCGAATATATATAGTGATAGAGTAAGTATTTACTCTAAAAAGGCGTGACCTCACTAATGCTCACCTCATGTTCCACGATCCCAAATATTTGTCCATAAGTAAATATTGAGAAAGTTATTGTGTATACATATTTGAACTTTCTCACTATCAAGGAGGTAATTTCCGCGTCACTACAAAATCTGCCCTAAATGGTGGCTCTGTGCTATACAGCACACGTGTGCGCTGTACAGCGCAGAGCCACCATTTAGGGCAGATTTAGGGCTTAATCTAAGAAAAAAAAATAACATGTTATCAGACTGACAGGTATTCAATTCTTTGAGATATTTCCACTCAGACAAAGCTGAGAGGGAATACCATGTCTAGAGGGTGTTTTCTAAAACGCATGCATCTATGATAGCACTGTGCTATTGATGCGCATTAACCAGACTTCACACCTGTATGCAGATATCCCTATTATTAAAGTCGAGGCTACATGCCAGTTATCGTGTCTTCTGAAATATTAATAATTTTTCTTAGTCGCTTTCGCGCGTATTTCTATTGCAACTTTTATGTTGCAGTAAAATTTAATATTGAATTATATATTTCTTACTATCTATTTTACGATGATTTCCTTATCTACAATAGATACAAGACTACCCGATACAGTGGAAGGGACTTTCAAGGTGTGCCTACACGTTTGAGCCAAAAAAGAATCCCAACCAGTAATGTCTTCGCAGCTTTCACATTCCTATCAAGCCAAAAGATTCCACGATTCAATACGCGGCTGATATTTTGCATCATGACGTACAAAAAAAAGCTCCGGTTTTGAAGACCCTCGAGCGGAGCTGTAATCATTCTATTCGAGATGGGTCATTTTCCGTTGGGCTTTCAGAGGAAGAAGACTACTGTTTGAAAAGCAGCAGATATTAAGGGAAAAAGCAGATTTAGCTAGGCTTTATCTGGCTGAAACTGGTATTTTTCAGTCATTGCTACGAGCGAAAAACTACTAATCAAAATTCCTGTGCGCATAAACACCATTGTTCTCTTAAGGGAACCTCCTGGAAAGAAAGGCTTAAGATTTCCTTTGGAACGCCTGCACATCCTCGTGGCAGCAGAAGGAGCTCCACTCACAACTGAAGAAATTTTCATATGCTGGGTGAACGAAAAAAGGGGGAATTAAAGGGTTCGCTTTTCTCTGATGTGTCTTGTGACCCGTTGTTGAGCAAGTCAAATGCATTTTGTATTCTACATCAGGAGTGATACAGAATAAAAAAGTGACTGAGAGATTGTAGGAATAGTTACTATATTATGTTGCATTAACAATCGTTGTTGTCAGCGCAAAAACGCTCTTCTGAATTTCTTTGTGCTGATCAAAGTGGACGATTGGGCCAGTAGGTGATTCACGATCGACTTTGTGCTTGCTGTAGTGCAAAGTTGAAAGAGACTGCGCCTACAGAACATGAAAGGAGAGCTTCAGGAGAACTTCCAGCCCATTAGAGTAACCTACTGGTGTATCTGCGCCAACAGGATTCAAGACAATCACCTCGAGCATATGAGTCAGTCGACCGTGAGAAAAAAAGGGGGGGAAAAAAAGAAAGAGAAAGAAGAAATGCAAATATGATAGATAAGTGCCTTTTTTAGCGGGATAGACGGCAGATCTAGAGATTATTACACAACACGTCAGTCGTATATGTTCTACTATACGTTCATTCGTAACAAAAAAACTAAACAAGTTCACATTTTCCGGTGTACAAGATCATCTTTCAACGACTGTATCATTTTTGCACACCTGCTTTGACGGCGCCAAGCTTGCGGTGGCAGCCACATTTCAATAAGAACTAAATGAAAACAAATAAAAACTTGTCTTTAACTTCCTTTTTTTTACTCTCATTCCTAGCGTTCTCAAACTTATCCAGTTCTAATTTGAGGTAACGCAAGGAGCAAACAAGCATCACCCAAGTGGTACACCAAAGGAAATTTAGTTATTATGCAACCACAATATCCTGTTCGTACCCAAACATAATGGTTCCCGCTAGCTGAAAAAAGGAACTCGGAAAGCAGCATGCTGCTTCAATATCCCACCGGTACGGCAGCGCAAGAAACTAAACAAACAAATAAAAGCACGATTCTCTTGATGCATCGCGGGCGCGTCTATAACGGCCAGACATTGGACGTGGCACGTCTAGAAAAACTGCCGATTCATTGCCAGTCGTCGCCGTCGAGATAACGCAGACGCACAGCGCTCTTTTTTCTGCGCACTGAGGTGAAGCGACAGTCTCGGGGCGTGCGTACTGTTTCTTTGATTCTCTTTTATTTATTGCCGCGTCACTGCATACGTCATGGCGGGACTTTTGAATTCTTTAAGGTCGATACGCCACGTGGTGTCGTTCACGCGAACTAGGCCGCTGGTGTCCAGAAAAGCTGCATACGTTGAGGACACGTGCAGGCTTCGCAATGCTCTGAAGGATGTCCGTTCAAATTCATCTTCAAGTTATTTGCGCACTTTCACATTTGATCATTAACCCCCTGCCTTCTTTCTTTTCCGCTATTGTGCGCCTTTTCAGTTGTTAGTCGGCGTTTCTGGTGTCTTGACTTTTCTATCATGTCCGTGTTTGCACGCCGTGTCTCTTTAACTTTATTTTATGCTGTTTTCAAACAGTAAGACTTTCTGTCATTTAGGTGAAGAACATCAGTGTTGGCTGTGAGTTCGGCTGTGCCAGCTCCTTAGCAACTTATCGCATTCGTCTCCCACCGAGGTGTGAATGTTGGGTGAGTAGATTCTCTTTCCCATGAAAGAACTAAAATCAAACGGGCTTACATTAACAGTGCGTCAGCTGATAAAAGCATAAGTGTTGATGAAGTGTTATACTAATAAATATAAGTGATTATGAGTAGGTATCCCAAAAATAAATTAAAAGACCATGGATGACGAGGTTAAACCAGGATTGTCAAGTGATAGCAGCAACTACTGCGGAAAGCTTGCCGCGCCGGTGTACTGCGCGTCGGCGCCACCGCGTGGCATGCAACGGCACGCTGTCCACATTTATATTCGTATAGAAAACAACGGCTCAAGTTTCTCCGCCGACTCCAGCGCCTACCATTCTCCTACCGGAGAAAGCAAACATATTTCAAGTTGTACGACCCCTTCGTACCCCTCGCTTCCCTATCTGCTGCACCGCGCTCGCGCTGCAAATGCGGCGGCTTTATTTTTGTGTGTGTTTGCATTCACGCAAGGCCGCGTTTGCGAGGCTCGCGCAGCACGTGAAACGTCTCTCGTTCGCGATGCCTCGTTCTCTCATTCGCGATGGAAGACTGGTAGTTACTGTTATGTTAACTGTCATAACGGCACTGTAAAGACAGGAAGGGACTGATTCCACCAGTCAAGTTCTACTGATTCCCAAATAGATGGCCCTAAACAAACAGACTGCAGGCAAGGATTCCTGACGTACACTGAACAAAGTAAACAATTTTTGTTGCATGCGCTAGCAGTGCATGGTCCAAGTTCACGCGTGCAGCAAAAATGAGTAGTATGCGCACGAAGCATTGAACACAACCGGAGTTCATTCCGGCTTCACAAGTGCACTGATCATTCGAGGTACTGCGAGATACACGCCTGTGTCTCGGTCGCGCAGGCACTGAAGCAGGAATTAATATATGCTTTCAACTTCCGTCTTTTACCAGTATTAGAAAATCACGAAGCTATACAGAGTGTGGCGCGCACCCAAGTTACACATCTCCAATGTAAATAGTGCGCCGCCGCGATGGCTTGAAGTGGTTAGTGGGAGGGGAATAGTAGAGGCGGGGACGCAATTTCATGACGTGCGCCGCGGCGGTATGTCAAGGCGAAGATAAGTTCGTAAAATGTGCGGAACTTTTACTTTTTATTTTGGTGAAATCGATCAGCCAGCTCGGACGCCTTACCTCAGTGTGCCAGACTTTTTGCTTTGAGGTCTCGTGAAACAACGCGCGTAGCAGAGGCGCCTCATGAGTGTTCGAGAAATCAAGCAAGCCATTCGTGACGAAATTGCAGCCATTGATGAGGATCTACGAAGGCGCGTGTGCGACTTCAAAAAACTCCAGGCCTGCGCTAAAACCGCAGCACAGTCACAGCGAAAGCTGGAAGAGCGGCGTTTCTAGAGCCCGTTAAGCTCTCTTGGGGCTACAATACAAGTACACTAGAAAGGTACCCACTACGCCATAAATCACAATTTTTGTGAAGTTAGGAAGCACCTACTAAGCCATTATTCGTCATTCTGCGGAGAAGCGAGGCACCAGCTACACGTCTGTAAGGCATTATGTGCACTTTGTTCACGCGACGACTGATGACGATGAAGAATTATGGCTCAGCCCTTTCTAATGGGTTGGAATCTTTAAACGGCCCACCAGTTATGTAATTTGCATTGGGTGACGCCCGGTCGCTATTTCCCTCTCCCGTCATACTGTATAACATACGTTGACGTGGGAAAGAGACGGGGGGTGGGAGCGAAGAACTTTACTGAGACCCCGAGGAAATGAATCATACGCTTATGGGCTTCCTTGGCAACCAATACAAGTGCCCTTGCGAGGAACCCACTACGCTATAAATCATTGTAATTTTACTGAGACCCAGAGGAAGTGTATCATGCGCTTATGGGCTTCCTTGGCAACCAATCCAAGTGCACTTGCGAGGAACCCACTACGCTCTAAATAATTGTAATTTTTGAGAAGTAGGCCAGCAGGCACTCTGCCATTTTTTGTCATTCTACGGAGAGCGTTGGTACCTGCTAAACCCATGTAAGGCATTATGCGCACTTTGTTGATGCTGTGCCTGATGATGAAGAATTATGGCAGGGTCCTTTGTAATGGGTTGGAAGCATTCAACAACCTGCTCGTTGCGCAATTCGCATTGTGTGACGCCTGGTTACAGAATTCGCGTTGTGCTACGCTTGGTGCTTATTTTACTCTTCTACCACGCTATATTGCATATGCTAATGTGGTTCCTTCCCGACGTGAAGCCTGTCTAGGACCTTTTTGCAAAGCAGTATCAAGCACCAGCATGGCTCAGAGGTTGAATACTGGGCTCCCACGCAGACGGCCCAGGTTCGAACCTCGTTTCATCCTGGAATTTTTTCTTATTTAGTTTTTTTTCTTATTTCGAGCGATACTGGTTACGGACACCGGCGGCGGCGGCGGCGGCGGACAACTACGGCGCCAAAAACGGCCGGTGAAATGATCTCATAACAGCTTTCGCTGTAAAAGCGTTTGCAACAATGCATTGCTGTAGATGGAGGCATTCTACGAGATGTAGTCATGAAGAAGTAAGCTCGTAATTGGTGGTAAATAAGCGACCCACTTGCTCCTATTTATAGACACTAATTTCTTACTTACTTCTATATACAACATATAGCCTGCCGAAAAATGTCAGTTGATTCCGCGCCACCCTGTACTTACGCTGCTGGCGCTATTATATATCAGGGATCTCAGTCTCCTATAAGCTAGCGGGATGCAGTAACGAAAAGTCACAGTGAAGAAGGTAAGACTGACGGGGGGCTTAGTTTGTACAGAATGTCAGCTAACGTTGCCATTTGAAAGGCGACATTCCCCATATCTAATATATGGCTAATTTCTGAAGAACATTTGACGTCGGGATTCCAACAACATATCGATAACGATCTCTAGAATGACTAAAATATGGATAACGATTCTGAAAGATAGCTTTTGTATTTTCCGGTTATGTTTCAATACATAGCGACCACATGATGTGCCTGACGAGAAAAAAAGGCTTCAGACCAGTCATATCTGTGTAGCTCATACATACACGTCGCTTGTTAAGCAGATAAAAGAAATTGGAATAAAGACAGTCGTGTGCGGGGCGCGGGCGGCTGGCGTACTGTTCTACATCGTAGGGAACGTACAAGCGAAATGTGTGTACACATGTTATATGTCTGCTGTGCGGTGATATATTTAGTACGCCTAAGCACTGTAGATGGAAATGCCCGGTCCACCACAAATTGGTAGCAGATAAATTCAGTGAGAAACAGCGAAACGCACTTCACCCTGACGAGGACGATGTCATCTGCTGTTACATGCTCGGTATCTCCTAAACGGCTGAGAAGACGTTGCCCTTTCGCCACATTGCTGCTACGAAAAAGAAGCCTCATTCTCGCGGATCTTAAAACGCCGCAATCAGCACGAAACCGGCGAGACGACGTGCAGTGCGAGTGCACATTGCCCGGAACTCAAGGCGGCGTGATGGGGAGAGTAGTTGTATACTCGAGTTACGAGTTTTCCTGCTCATGCAGCGGCATAGAATGGATAGATGCTATGAGCCTCCCCTTTATAACGGGGCGGTGACATGCGCCACCAGACTCGAAAAAAAAAGACTTTCTTTTTTTTATGTTCGCCTAACGCCTTTGTCTGATTCGATCAAGTCGATCTTACTATAGAAAAACAAAATGAATTCTCAGCCCACTTCTCGGCCCCTTACGCAGAATGTCCTTTTTTTTCTCACTATTTATTTTTGTCCTTTCTCCCTAGTTTTTTGCCGCCAATACTCCAACCGTGCCTTACCTATTTATATCGCGGACGTCTTCAGTTTTCCATTGTCCCTAAAACCAAGACCTTCATGTAGGCTGGTGCCCAAAAATACACCTGGGTGAATATATCCACATTCAATCAGAACAAGCTCCGTCGCTTCCTTATGTTCCCCACAGCATCGTTCTTCTTCTTTACTGAATGTCGCTTTATAACTACGCGTCCTAAGGCAAGCCAACCTCGCTTCAAACAGTAAAGCCCTTCCCCTTGAATTAACATAAAATGCCTCCCTCCTAATTTCGTTTTTGCCCCTTCGTTAGTTACTCAGAGCCGCATTTTTTTTTTGTTTACTGCCATCCAATAAATCCTCTCCGCCTCTCTGACTTTTCGCTTAACGCTCTTTGTTGGCATATCGCCTACACTGCCAACCGTATATTTGCTGGTAAGTCTCCTAGTTCTTTTTATCCACTGTGTTGCCAACGCTCTTCCTATATAAATATAAGAACACCTTCTCTGCTCATCTACTCTATTTCATATTCCTTAGCTTCTCTTCGCACCTCATTTTGCACTGAGCTTCCCTCACCTCAAAACTCGCCCATCTCATATCGCCTTTTACAGCCTCATTTGTCGTCTTACCGTGAGCGCCCAACGCAAGCCGCCCCACAGTCCTTGATTCACATTCATTCCAGATTGCACTCCTGACGTCATGCACACCACCGAGTTCCCAATTGCAAGCCCCGGAACCATTACACCTTTCCACAGACCTCGAAGCACCACGCACCTGTTGTATCCCCATAACATTCTGTGCTTCATTATTGCAGATTCCTCTTTCCTTTTGATGCCGAGGCTTTTTCCTGTACCACCATGTATATATCACCATCATTTACCCCTACTCCGATATAACTGTATTCGCTTATCCTCGGTATTTCTTGGCCCTGCATTGACACCTCCTGATTATTGGATCATTGAATACTGCAGAGCCGAGCGCTGCACTGCCCAGCACCGCAGTGCCCCTACGCAGTGCCTATTGTCCTCCATTGCCGGAACAGTAGTCACATGACAGGAGTTGACGTCTCGAGGCGCCCGCCGGCTCGTGACTCTCGCCGACCGATCAAGAGGGGTGCGTGGAAGAAGAAACCAACCGACACTGCGCATGCCTATTGCTGTGGCGACGCACGTGCGAGGAAGAACAGGAGGAAATTGACGTGGCATGAGCTTCAAGTTAAAAAATTAATGAAGAGCGTTTTCTGGGTTTGTCGCGGGAGGAGTAGACTTATCTCTCTAGAAAACAATTTCCAGCAAATTTTCATTTCATAGCTATTTTTAAAGCAGTCTGCATAAGACGCAGCTTCTCTGGTTAGTAGGTGGCCGCGATAATATACATTTTCGCCTGGAACTGGCATTCGGCTTCAGAAGCAAATCACTTCCCTTTCTGCGTGGTAATTAAATGAAATTCCTAGTTTGGTCCTGTCGCCAATATAATATTGTCAGTGCTACTGCTAGTAAGACCCAGCGTTGACAGCGCTGTGTGTCGATCTGTTCTATTATTCTTTTTCATAACGCACTGCACGTTCTACGCAGCCGAGCGCTAACTGCTTCCTTCTTCACGAGCGCTGTACGCGGAGCGAATTGTGGCATGCGGCCCATGCTCAAGGCGTGTGGCGCTATAGGACTCCTCCCCGTAGAGCTGAAGCTAGAGAACCCGCCCAGTGTATGTGCTTAGATGTGATTATGAAGGGACGGCGGGTGCGAGGGTGGCGGCGTAGGTTGGGTTAAGTTGATCGGCAACCACGACGCCTTCGCGGCCATTAATGTTGTTTGGCGTGAACGTCTTAGGCATACGATGGACAATGCGCAAAGGGCCATCGTAGGCCGGGCTGAGAGGTGGACACACGTAGTCACGCCGAACAGAAACATGGCTTCAGATATCAAGATCGTGGCCGGAAAAGGCTGAAAAGCCTGACCGGAGGTGTCGGTCAGCAGTAATTACAGCACCAAGCTAAAATGCATCCTTGGGCGAGTTGGTACGACATACTTGAAATAAGAGCACCGCAAACGACAAGCGACCTGTAAAATACGATAAAAGGCAACAGCGCTGTTGTCTGTGTCTTTCTCTAGCTGGTCCTCTGTCTTTCGCGGTTTTTTTTTTTTCAAGTAAAACAGCTAGGTCACGATACGTGGTACGCAGCGCCCGAATGTAGGCGGAAGCATTATGGGCGCAAAGTGGCGACAAAGTTTCAAATGATTCTCCTGGAACGCGCAGGGGAACGCCGTAGACAAGTTCAGCCGAAGAGCAGCCTAGCTCAGTCGTCTGTACTGATCGGATGCCTAGTAGCGTGAGGGGAAAGTGGACGACCGAGCGTTCCCTTGGCTGATAAGCGGTGAGAAGAGCCTTCGGTTGTCAATGAAGTCGTCCTACAACGCCATTGGCGGAACAATAGTAGACATTCGTATGGATGTGTCGAGCGCCCGGAATGTTGGCAAGCACGGTGAATAGGGCTAATTGAAACTGTCAGCCTTGGTCAGTGGTGACGACAGAAGGGCATCCGAAACGCCGAACCCAGCCGCTCATCAAAATCGTAGCAAGTGTCTACGTCACGATGTCAGTAATGGGAATCACCTCTGGCTGTCTAGTGAAGTGATCCGCACATGTTAGCAGGTAACAGGTCCAACGTGAGGACGAGAGAGGGCCTACAATGCCGAGGTGTGCGTGGGAAAAGTCGCGTCTGGAGGCCGAAATGGAATTTTGAAGTGACGGTGTGGCGATGAACTTCAGCGCACTGGTATTGAAGGCAGGTTCGCGCCCAGCGACGGACGTCTGCATTCATGCTTGACCAAAGGAATCGTGTGGCGGCTGGCTTCCGCATCGCGTGAATACCAGGGTGGCTTGTGTTGTGCCTTGCCGTCGTAGCTTAGCAGTGACGTGTCGCGCTGCTAAGCTCGAAGACGCGGGTTCGATTCTTGCCCATGGAGGCCACATTTTTATGGAGGCAAAATGCAAGAACACCCGTGTACTTAGACCTACGTATATGTTAAAGGAACCCAGGTAACCTATATTCATATCGTGGTTTCGGCGCGTAAAACACTATCAATTACTATACCTTGCGTCCTCTGCGTTTAAGGAGAAAGCCATAAGGGCCTCACATACGCTGGCTTTGAAAAAAGCGACTTGCGGTACAAAAACCCACGTGACCTCACAGAAGGGTTCGACCGAGAATCGAACCGAAATACATTGAGTGGCACTGAAGTACTCTACCACATAACCATGATAGTGCTTGCAGCCGCTTTGGAAAATAACCTATACGCTAATATTGCGCAAGGAGTCACGCTAACAGATGTAATATTATGTGTCAGAAGCGTAGAATAACATCAGGCGTCGCTCCGTGTGAATTGCGCAACGAATACTTCATTGAAATCTGTCAGATCATTACAAAGAGCAAAGCTAAAATTTACCATCATCATCATCAACGCCTGAAGGTATTGACGTGACCTCTCCAGCTCTGACGACGCCAATTATGATGCTGATAAAATAGCCACACCGGATAGCTTTCACCTTCGAGGCTTTTTAGGCTTATGAATAAGAGACACTGAGAGTTTTCCTAGCGGAGCTGTAAATGGCAGACCTGCTTGTTGTTGGCGTCAGTCCGCGTAAGTCCACAAACCGACAAAAAACCACTTGACCTCCTTCGAGCCTGAGATTACGTCACGTAACGACGTCATTGCGCTGTTTAAAGGCCAACTCCGGCGATTATTCGAGGTCGATGGATCTCAATGAAATTCGCTGGGTACGTTCCTTTGCACGTTTCCGTCATTTATGCCAAATTGCAGGCTTGAGACATGCGCAGATTGTTTGCAAATGAATTTTAAAGATTGTCTGCAAACGCCCTCCTGGCTTCCCAATTTATTGGCAACATTGCGTCTGTGACGTCAGTATTGGGAAGGCGGCGGAAGTGACGTAGCCGAGGGCACCGCTAACTTCGGCGCTTAGGCCGCTACAGCGAGCGTCTGCTGTGCACAAGGCGACAGACAGCGTTGGTTTGGCCGGCGCTTCGCTGGTCGTACCGGCTGTCACAGTTTTCATACTCCGCGACGGCGTGACCGGCATGCCTTGCACGACTTCCGGTTCGTTCGTAACAACGTCTACGTCATACGTAGACAGTACACTCGGTTGGGTTTCGGTTTCGGTGTTGCGCTTTTTGCTTATTTAAAGTTATTCTCCAATTTGCCGAGTATTTCTGCTATCGGGCCCGTAACAGGAGCGTCTCAGGAACATAAAAGCACCATTACTTTGAGATGGCCGAAAATCGCCGGAGTTGGCCTTTAAGCTAAAACGCAGACGTTGTTGAAACTGAAGAAAAGCACTTATTTGCCCACTTTCACATAGTACGCCTGCTAGACGAATTATACAATTTACAGTATGCCCTTGCATTATGTTGAGCAATCGGCAGTGTTCCACTAATGACGAGCGAGTAATGTTCACCCCTGCCAGAAACGCAAGCCTATGTCGTTCGCTAGTCATGTCTCACGAGGTGTGGTGTATTAGAGTGAACAGTCCCAGCGGAGCTCCTCAAAGCTCGCACTAAAATCGACCGCGCGTAACCCTCACCGATGTCTAAGAGCCATTACTCATGGCCCCATGCAGGCCCTTGCTTGTTCAAGGCGGCGTGAGAGAGCCACCACCTGACTTTGCTCCACCGGATAGGAGTCACAGAGGTCATCGTATACCGTCGCTGGAAGGCTTTGGTGGAAGGATTAAAGAAAGTGACTGCCTTTAGTTTCTCCAGGTGGCTTACTGACAACAGTACAGCCAATGTTCATATTTTCCCACGCTGACGTTGCGATAGCCGTATTGTGTATTAAGATACATCCCAAATACAGACGCTGATGCATGTCATCACAGACATCATGATACAGACACGATACACAAAGTGTATAATGTAGTACCTAAGATGTATGTACCTTCGATACTTCCCAGCGCTGACGTACTTACCTAGGGTATGTTTTACACCACAAATTTTCCCAGCGTTGACGTACTTACCTAGGGTATGTTTTACACCACCACTTGTTACTTTTGTACGTGAATTACACGTCCAGGTGGAAATCCTCGGGCGTAGCTAAACTGCCATTCATGTGAATAAGTAACACAGTCTCGTGAATTAGGTTTTTCATTGCGATAGCAATTATATGGAGAGTCTCGACGGTTTTTTGCCGTCGCCGTCATGTCCCGTATGAAGTCCAAATTGATAAGATCCTCCCGCGCATGGCATTTTCTACCGCGGGGGAATTTTAGGGGCGAAGCTCCTTAAGGCGGCACCCGTTCGTCCCTCGTAGTCGTAGTAGTAGTCGTAGTGCGTAACCATTCTTACGCTTTGACCTCCAAGGTGGTGCCGGTGGGAGATTTTTCCTGTGCGTTGTTGAACAATAAAAAATTCGCAGCGTGCGCGTTAACTAAAAGCCGAATTCTTCGGTCTCTCATTCCCCATTAGCAGCCATTGGCATGTTCCAGTAGGAAACGTTAGTAGAAGTAGAAGTGTAAGTGTTAGCTAAAAGCCGACTTCTTCTGTCTCTCATTCCCATTAGCAGCCATTGTTTACCTCCAAGGTAGTGCCTGGTGAGATTTCTCCTTTGCGTCATTAAACAATAAAAATTTTGTTCAAAACGCCGTTGATTGATGAAATAAACCAACGAAAGACGCCAGATGTTTTGTAAAAGCAAAAAGAAAGAACGCCAGATGTTTCTAAAGCAAAATGAAAAGACGCCAGCTGCTTAACGAAAGACGCCAGATGTTTTCTAAAGCAATGGTTTTCTAAACAATGAAAATTCACAGCGTACATGTAAAATTAAAGTGAGCTGCAAGTCGTCATAACTCATCGAACCTTTAGTATAAACGCGCCCGATCTCACGTCGGTGATGATGTACTGGGCAGAACTCACTGAAGATTCACGGTTTACCGATGAACCTCCGCAGCTTCGCCCACTCATCATCATTCACTCCGTGGATATGCTGTGATTTTTTTACTCTGTCGAAGCAGCCTCGACTCTTATGAATACTCTGCACCCATTGACGTGAAACTGCGACACCGACGCCGTGGTTTCGTCACTAACTGCAAAATAAAGTTTTATTTTTTCTACAGAATTGTCTAAAATGATGTTTTGAGACAGCTTTGAATGCTTATAGTAAAGTTCCCGTTGCTGAAGCCAGCAACAAGAAATAATACATACGAATATATTCTGTTGACAACCTGTCCTTGACCTGTTTTAAAAAACGAACCTGCTCTCACGGTGCGTAATGCACTTTTTATACCAGCCTATAACTAGAACTTGGAAAAAGGCCACAGCGCACCTTAAATGGACATCTAATTAAAGTAATGCTTTCGCCGCAGATGTGCCTCGTAAATTTGCGAAAGCTGGCAAGAGTGGCGAGTTGGGCGGCTTGGTAAAGCGCATGTTTAATCGTTAAATAACGCAAAAAGACAAGGAAACAAAAAGCTAAACTTTCACACGTTACTGGCCGTCGCCATGGAGACGCCACTTTGCCATGGAGACCCACCGCGACGCTACTGTTCAATGTTGTGGGAACGCACGCACGCCGGCTAGCTATAGATAGCGCCATATGCTGCGCAGTCGTGGTGCGCGTGGCCGACTCGCGTGGCGCCCCCGGTGACTGGTTTCTCGGCTGCCCAAATAAATTAACGCTGCTGTTCCGGCTTCTGGACTTCATCGCAAAGCGCGGATTGGCATGGCTGGTACCAAATCATCATCATACGACCTCCCACTGAAAGACACACCTCGGGGCTCCATCTTGTCTCCATTTTTATTCAATATCGGCCTACGGAAACTGGTCCTCCAGCTAGAGACTGTGCCAAACCTGGGCTGTGCCTTTTAGGCGGACGATGATATGCTATGGGCAACAAAGGGCTCCTGTGGAGAACGACAAGATGTACTGCAAACCGCTATAGACATGCTTCAAGGCTACCTCCCCGCAGCAGGCATGTCATGCGCACCTAACAAATCGGAATATTCGCAAATCACACCCACGCACTCAGTCCAACCGTGCACCCGCGCTGCAGCTGGAAATTGCCGGACAGATCACCAATAGGACCCCAGTAGCTCGAATACTAGGCATGCACGTGCAAGAAAACAACAGCGTAAAGACTGCAATAGGCAAACTCAAACATACCGTAAAGAGTATTGCATCCCTTATAGCTAGAATTGCGCGAAGTAATGATGAGATGACAGAAGCAGACACGGTACGCCTTGTACATGCCTTCGTTCACAGCCGAGTCACATTTGCTCTTCCCTTTCAAGCAACACACAAGCCCGAAATAGAGCAGATTGACAGGCTCATAAGAATTGCATACAAAGCAGCACTGCGACTTCCGAACAGCACAAGCACAGAAAAACTCATGGGACTCTGCATGCATAATACGTATGAAGAATTGGCAGCCGCCACGCTAATCGCACAGCGAGAACGACTCACCACTGCGCACCAGGGAAGAAAACTGCTACAGAGGCTGGGATCTCACTCCTCAATATTGTGGCGATGAGACGGTCATTGTACCCAAGCAAATACGCGATCAAATCATCGTGGAACAAGTTCCAAAAAACATGCACCCGCTCTACAACAAAAAGCGTCAAGCGCGAGCACGGAAACTCCTGCAGAGAAGTAGCGATCCAGACGCCTACTTTACCGGCGCCAGTCTTTATCCCGCGCCACCACAAGGCTCTAGAAAACAAGCATATGCATTGGCAGTGACTAACCAAAGCAAAGTCGTGGCCTGCGCGTCCCTACCCACCAGATCAAGTGCAGAGGCAGCAGCCATAGCCTTGGCAATCAGTGAAGCCGAAAGAAGGGGGCGCCCAGCGTATAATTTGACAGACTCACAAGCTGCATGTCACTTATACCTTAGAGGCAGTTAATTTCCTTTCCCTACTATCCTCTGCTAGCTTCAACACTAGCTAAGGGGGAAGGTGTTTGAGGTTCGAATCGGCGCCCCTCGATGACTCGAGTGCACGGTGGCAGCGCGAAGGAAGAGCCGTTGTCCAGTGAAGAGACGCTTTATTGCCACGCTCAGGCGTCTGCCCGGGTCCAAGCCCGAACCTCCGCTCTCCTCTCACATCCAAAACAGCCTCTTTTCAACGTTCAGTTAGACAAAGAGTCCCTCAACAAACCAATCACACTTGGGGGTTGGCATCACCACAACCAATGGCACAAACACTTTCATGACAGACACGGCATTGGTCTAACGTACGACACAATCTACAACACGCGAGGGGATAGGTTCACTGCGCAACACGTGTCATCTCACTCTCCCCTACGTTATAGTCTGAGCATGTCCCTGACGTCCGCCAGCTCCGAAAGCTCGGCTCGGGCTCAACCGGCCCGAGTACCAACGTCTCTTTCAAGAAGCCGCCACACAAGCAGCCAGAAATTCCCCAGGCCCTGGCCACTGGTGAAATGTGTACGCGATAGTGCGTTGCTCGCCAGTCTAATGACACTCGGTCATTACATGCAGCTGGGGGCCGGTTCACCTGAACGCTCCGAGTTCCGTAATTACGACCAGACAGCGATTGTACACAAAGACATCCCCCGGTCGCATCCGGCCAAGCGGTCGCAAGACCAATTCCTCGCGTTCCCTTTTGCGGCGCCGACACGTGTTTCTTGTTAGCAGCAGGTTCTCGGAACGGCAGCGCAGGTAAACGCTCAAAGGGGTGCATGCGGATGCTAAACAATAACTGAAACCAGGCGTCCGTGTGTCGCGGTCGTCCCACCGGCGCGACGGTCTTCCCGTTCAGCTCCTATCTCCTCCCTTTTGTTACAAGCAAGGAGGCGGCTTTGGGGGCCCTGCGCTTTGACGGCGTCACCACAGAGTCGCCTTTCTTTCCCAGAGCGGGGCCTTCCGCGTCTGCTCTTTGCGGCGCCGACACGCGGGAATCTCTCTGCGCTGCGCAGTTTGTACACTGAACCACACAACAACACGCCGACTCTGCATGCCTCAGACTGACTCCTCCCCCCTCAAGAGTGTTACTGGACACTCGATGTCCACGTAACACGATAAAAAAAACAAAAAAAAAACACCGCACAAAATAAATACGAAACTCTTCACGCACGCAAGTGCTGGACCAATTTCCATTTCACACTCAAAATAACAACTTTCTCGACATACTGCGGAGAAGAAACAAACAAAATCCGTGCGACGACCAACAATTATGACACACTCTGAATGAAATCAACAGTATTAATGAGCTCATGGTAGCTTGACACAAGGCACGCAACCTTTCCGGAGTCCTGTTGCATAGTGTCTCTCACATTCACCGCACCATCATTGTCCCAACACGTGAGACTCACTTTGTGCGCCCTTCAGGCCCCGCAGAACACACTCAAAGGAGGCGACGGACTCCGCGTCAGCTCTATCTTAGGCTCAAAGGATCGCACCCGGTTCGAAAAAGAATCAACACATTCCCCAAAACATCGCTTCGTTACATAGCAACACTGGCCCTACAAAACAAATCTGATACACCTATGCACACAGTTCTATGACTTAAGGGTAAGTCTACACTGCAATAACAAAAGGAATGCCTACGATAACAAGACATTTTCATATATACACAAATGTTCGTCTTTCTGAGCTACGTTACAAGCACTTGACACTTATATCCGAAATGCAAAAAGAAAACTTGCTCATTCATTCGATCCAGAGTAACTAGTTCAATGGCTACCGATAAAGTAATAAACAGTCTGCTTCAAACATAACAGGCTACTTACATAACATTTATAACAGTCTACTGACATAACGGTTGTATGAACACAACCCAAATGATCATCCGAGACGCGAGAGAGCATCAGCAGCCTTGTTCAGCGCACCTTTGATATGAACAATTTCTATGTCATATTTTTGGATCGCCAATGCCCACCGCGTTAGCCTAGCACTTGAGGGGGCCGCGCGAGTCAGGAAAGTCAGCGGGTCATGGTCGGTCATTATTTTGACCTTTGTGCCAAATAGCTACGTACCCAAAGACTCTAGCGCCCACACAATTGCAAACGCCTCCCGTTCAATTGTGGACCACTTTTGTTGCGACGGGCTCAATTTTTTACTAAGGAATGCAACTGGCCGTTCAGTTTCACCTATCCTTTGGGAGAGGCAAGCTCCAATTGCCGTTTCCGATGCATCCGTGGCCAAACAAAATGGTTTGCTGGGGTCTGGTGCTGTCATCCCAGGAATTGACGCGAGGGCCTCTTTAACTGAATCGAAAGCAACCTGTGCCTCCGAGTTCCACGGCAGTGTGTTCGGCACCCTTTTGTTTGTGAGTGCTGTTAGGGGCAAGACGAGCCTTGAATAGTTCGGCACATAGTCCCGATAGTAGTTCAGAAGCCCTAGGACACTCCTCAGTTCGCGTTTTGTCGTAGGCGGCTTCAGCCGTTGGATAGCGCGTACCTTGTCAGAGTCCGGAGCGTGTAAACCTGACCCCACCACGTGTCCGAGATATTTGACCTGTGGCTGAGCGAACTTGCATTTTGCCGGGTTTACCGTGAGGCCTGCCTCCTGAATTGCTCGCAATACTGCCTGTAGGTGGCGCATGTGGTCTTGCCATGTCTCAGAATATATAGCTATATCGTCAATGTAAGCACATGCATACTGACGATGGTTGCTGAGCAACTCATTTACTACTCGCTGAAACGTTGCCGCAGAATTACTCAACCCGTAAGGCATAACCTTCCATGCATACAAGCCACTGGGTGTTGCAAACGCTGTCAACCTTTGCGATTCTTCGTCTAGCGGTATTTGCCAATACCCGCGGGTCATGTCTAATACTGATATATATTTTGCCCTGGCTATAGAGTACAAGAGCTCGGTCACATTTCCCATAGGGAATTGGTCAGGTTCTGTAACGGAGTTCAAGCTTCTGTAATCTACACATATCCTGATGGATCCGTCCTGTTTGGCCGCACATACCACTGGATGGGCAAAGGCACTCTGCACGGGGTAGATAAAGTCCCACGCCAGCAATTCGTGCATTTGCCGTTCAACTTCTGCCCTTAAGGCCATTGGTACTCTATACATATGTGGTCGTGTCTGCTTAGCACCGGGTGACAATGTGATTTTGTGCTCACCAAACTTGCTTCGGCCAGGCCGGTCCGACATCACCTCTCTATACTCATGAAGAACCGCACTGAGTTCCTCCCTTTGGCTAGAACTTAAATCAGTTGCTTGGGCAGCCACAGAAACTTGGCCGCACGACTTTACAGCATGCGGTGCCATCTCGATGTTCCCGAACTCTGCGTCAGCCTCGAATACCACCCCTACATTGTTAGCCCGCGCGTGATACGGTCGGAGCTTATTAGCATGAACTAGCCTCTCAGCACCCGTTGCGTCCACTACAACGTAACTGTCGGCCCGCGTTCTCTCTTTTACGGCCACTGGTCCTTGCCACTTCGGTTGCAATTTGCTGCCGCCCTCACTTTGCATGACGAGGACTTGATCCCCCACTGAAAACTCCTTCCGGGTGGAGCGAAGGTTATACTGCTGTGTATAAAGCTTCTGGATTTCGCTGCTGCGCTCATCCACAACTTTTGCGACCTCACTCATTTGTTGTCTCAGCTCTTTCAAGTAGACTGCCGCTGGTTTGCTTAGCCCAATCAGAGGAGTCCACTCACCAGTCCACGATTTACGGAGAATGCTGAGGGGCCCATGTGGTGCGCGACCATACATAAGTTCGAACGGTGACTTCCCCGTAATGTCATGCGCCACTTCGCGATATGCCCACAGCAAGCAAGGCACGTAGCGGTCCCAATCTCTCCCGTGCGTGTCGATTACGTGGCGCAGCATACCTTTGAACGTCCCATTCCAGCGTTCCACGATGCCGTTACTCTGCGGGTGATCGGGCGTCGCGAACCTCATTTTTACACCTAACCTATCCATGAGCTCCACCGTTAGTTTGGCAGTGAAATTTGTCCCTTGGTCGCTACCAGGGGCGTAGCCAGAAATTTTTTTCGGGGGGGGGTTCAACCATACTTTATGTATGTTCGTGCGTGTGTATGTATGTGTTCGTGCCTATATGCGCAAGCAAAATTGAAAAATTTCGGGGGGGGGGGGGGTTGAACCCCCCCAACCCCCCCCTTGGCTACGCCCCTGGTCGCTACATATCAGCTCAGGCGTTCCGCAGCGACTAAACACATCTATTAGAGCTTGACACGTTGCCTTGGCTGTCAATGCCCGCAGTGGAATCACTTCTGCCCACCGTGTACACAGGTCAACAACACTTAAAGCATACTTATGACCTCGCGAGGAAGCTGGCTCAAGGGGGCCTATGCAGTCAAGATAAATTACTTCAAAAGGTGTCTGCGGTCTGTTCAAAGGCGTTATAGGCACCTGATCGGTCTTAAGCCGACGCGCGTGAACCTGACACCCATGACAGCTCTGACAATGGCGCTTTACATCCGATCCCAATGATGGCCAATGAAAGGAGGCTTTAATGCGCTTTTTCGTTTTCTTTTCTGAGAAGTGACCACCGCAAGGGCTGTCGTGTGCCAACTCCAGCACTTCGGCTCGGCGCGACTTTGGTACTACTAACTGGAGGCACTGTTTCCCGTCTAACTGCTCCCTATGATAGAGCAACTGACCGTCAATTACCATGCCGTGCGACCCGTCTTTTGCCTGGCGCCAAGCATCGGCCAGTGACTCATCTCGTTTTTGCTCCTCTGCGAAAGAACTCTCAGTGACCGGCCCAAGCCGCTCGCTGTTCTCAATAATATCTTCTCCTACAGAATTCTGACTTTCTAACTGACCCTGCTCCAAACATGACGTGGAATTAGACGCCTGCGGTTCCAACGCCTGTGCGTCCTGCTCCTCCTCTCCTTTATCTTCTAACGAGGTGTTTGCCTCACCCTCGGTGTTAGGTACCTGTTGCTCACTGCTTGGTGGTTCCTCTAATGTGCGCTGCACGGCGTTAGCACTAGGGTTAGAGCCTTGAGACACCTGCTCTTGGTCTCTCAATGGTAAATGCTGCTCCGGTGCCATCTCCTGTGTAGTGCAGCTGATTCCCATATCATACTCCTTCAGGTCACTCATTAACTCTTGACGGCAAAGACGAAGGCATTCGTAATCTTCCGGAGTAAGTAGTACGGACGCACTGGTACTCAACTGATCAGTTACGGCGCAAAGTAAAGTCACACGCTGAGTAGCGCTCCCTGACGAGTGTGGAAGGCCGAGAGGTACATACATTAGGCGCGCTGTAACGCCCTCACCGAAAGCACCAGTTAGCTTTATTATGCCACTACTCTGACCCAAAATCTCGGCAGTTACCTCCTTCGCCCGTATCACTGTTATATCCGCACCTGAGTCAATGCGCGCGAAACAGGGCTTGTCTCCGATGAAAATTTCGATCCTTGGATCTCCCATCAGTGAATTGTTCATAAAGGCAGGGTACCGCGACGGTGTGGCTGGTCTCTCAAATGACCTTTCCTTCTGGGGAGCTACGCACGCAACCTCTGCTTTCTTAGCGGCAGTGTCTCGTGAAGACTCGCAATCCCTTTGAAAGTGGCCCCTTTGTCCGCATCCAAAACATACTCCTGAGTTAGGGCTGAAGTTTGGACCAGTGGATTGTTTGGGGTGCGGCCTATAATTCTGATTTCTTACTGCAGTGCCGCGGTAATTGCTCTGCCTGCTGCCGTCGAGGCTTTCTTCAAAATTTGCGGCTAACTCCGCTATATCCTTGGGCTTCAACCAGCCCTTTACTTCCTGCTGAGTGACCAGTGAGCGGAGATCACTTGACATTAACTGCTTCAGCCTACCTGCTATCAGCAATTCCTGAAGGCTCTCAAATGACTGCACCTCTCTACTTCTGAGGTAGTATGTGAACATTGTCTCCAGGCGTGCTGTCACTTGGCTCCAAGACTCATCTGCCTCTCTTTTAATTTCTAGAAACATTCGGCGGTACTCACTTGGAGTCATCCGCAGTTCCTTTAAAACTTTAGATTTTAGATCTGGGTACGCCATTACCCCAGCCTCCGATTGATTGGCAACGAATGTCCGCATCTTGTCACTTAAGAATGGCAATATAACAGTGCCCTGCACTTCCTCAGGTATGCTCAACGCTGCAAAAAGGGCGTCCACATTCTTGAACCAGGCGGGAATCATTGGCTCATTAGTGGGCATGGGCGCAAGGACTGCTTTCAGCTCTTTCGCGTACCATCCAATACCACTATGCCGGTTCCGGATTTCCGGCTCCTCTGAAGAGGCACGCGACGACCTCATCTTCTCCAGCTCAAGCTTGAGCTTTAATGCTTCTATCTCAAGCATCAACTCCCGAGTGCGATCCGATCCATTTACACTGTCACCTTCCATAACATTTCCCTCTGAATCCGACATCTCCCAGAGTGTGCCTGAACGCAAGTGCATTCAGTAAAAAGGGCCCCGAGAGAGCACAAAGCGAGCCTCACCTTGCCGTGATGCGTCGCCCACCGTCGTTGTCAGTTGCAGCCATAGGTCGGCAAAAAGTGTGGAGCTCACTCAGACTCACTCATGAAATATATTTTGCCCTGAGAGCTCACTCGGACTCAGACTCACCAATTTTTTTCTCCACCGGACTCACTCGGACTCAGACTCACTGAAATGTTTCTCAGCCGGACTCACTCTGACTCAAACTCACCAAAATATTACTCACTCGAACTCACTCAGACTCAGACTCACGGCTCTATCTGAGTCTGAGTGAGTCTGAGTGAGTCGACTCATGAGTCGGTTAGCGTATAATTGGCTTTCTTGACCATGGTGTCAATGCTCTTTAACACCAATATCTGGCGTAATTGATGCTCTACTTGGCACCACCTTTTGACCTCGTACCTTCAAATATCAGTTATCAGTGGTTGCAATCCAGTAAGGACATTTTTTTGAAAGAGGTAACTCCCAGATATATTTTTATCAAGAATTTTCTGTGAAAGAGATTGCGGGGGGAGGTGAACCTGCCCCCCCCCCCCATACGTAACTCACGCCTTTGATTGATAAATATAGAGCTGGTGTATCAATGCTAGTGCTTTGAAGTATGTGTGAGTCGGCGGGAGTATAAACGTGAGCCGACATAGGGCTGATAGTAATGGTGAAGTTGTGTAGAAATAACGATAGGTCGGCAAAACAGTGTGGTGCTCACTCAGACTCACTCATGAAATATATTTTGCCCTGAGAGCTCACTCGGACTCAGACTCACCAAATTTTTTCTCCACCGGACTCACTCGGACTCAGACTCACTGAAATTTTTCTCAACCGGACTCACTCGGACTCAAACTCACCAAAATATTACTCACTCGAACTCACTCAGACTCAGACTCATGGCTCGATCTGAGTCTGAGTGAGTCTGAGTGAGTCGACTCATGAGTGAGTTTGCCGACCTATGGTTGCAGCTGCGTCCGTCCCGTCTCTGACGCTTGTCGTTACGAAGTCGCTCGATGCTCGCGGTGCTCCACCGGACCACCCTCGCCGTTGCGTCAGTCCCTCACGTCGACGTCTCTTGCCGCTCTCCTCCCGATGCAGGACACCGCAGCGCCTCGTCAGTCGCTCAACGAAGTCGTTCGGGTTCGCCCTTGTTCGCTGACACCCAGCGCTCACGTGTCGCTCAACTCCTGGCTCCAAAGTTGACCGGCAGGCTCGGAATGTCAGTACTGCTTCAGGCAGCTCACCAGCAGGTCCCAATAGCAGCGAGCGTCTTGACAGCTTCGCCGGGCTTCAGCACCTTCCTCGCTGCGGGCTCTCCGATCCTAGGGTCGACTGCGCCAGTTAATTTCCTTTCCCTACTATCCTCTGCTAGCTTCAACACTAGCTAAGGGGGAAGGTGTTTGAGGTTCGAATCGGCGCCCCTCGATGACTCGAGTGCACGGTGGCAGCGCGAAGGAAGAGCCGTTGTCCAGTGAAGAGACGCTTTATTGCCACGCTCAGGCGTCTGCCCGGGTCCAAGCCCGAACCTCCGCTCTCCTCTCACATCCAAAACAGCCTCTTTTCAACGTTCAGTTAGACAAAGAGTCCCTCAACAAACCAATCACACTTGGGGGTTGGCATCACCACAACCAATGGCACAAACACTTTCATGACAGACACGGCATTGGTCTAACGTACGACACAATCTACAACACGCGAGGGGATAGGTTCACTGCGCAACACGTGTCATCTCACTCTCCCCTACGTTATAGTCTGAGCATGCCCCTGACGTCCGCCAGCGCCGAAAGCTCGGCTCGGGCTCAACCGGCCCGAGTACCAACGTCTCTTTCAAGAAGCCGCCACACAAGCAGCCAGAAATTCCCCAGGCCCTGGCCACTGGTGAAATGTGTACGCGATAGTGCGTTGCTCGCCAGTCTAATGACACTCGGTCATTACATGCAGCTGGGGGCCGGTTCACCTGAACGCTCCGAGTTCCGTAATTACGACCAGACAGCGATTGTACACAAAGACATCCCCCGGTCGCATCCGGCCAAGCGGTCGCAAGACCAATTCCTCGCGTTCCCTTTTGCGGCGCCGACACGTGTTTCTTGTTAGCAGCAGGTTCTCGGAACGGCAGCGCAGGTAAACGCTCAAAGGGGTGCATGCGGATGCTAAACAATAACTGAAACCAGGCGTCCGTGTGTCGCGGTCGTCCCACCGGCGCGACGGTCTTCCCGTTCAGCTCCTATCTCCTCCCTTTTGTTACAAGCAAGGAGGCGGCTTTGGCGGCCCTGCGCTTTGACGGCGTCACCACAGAGTCGCCTTTCTTTCCCAGAGCGGGGCCTTCCGCATCTGCTCTTTGCGGCGCCGACACGCGGGAATCTCTCTGCGCTGCGCAGTTTGTACACTGAACCACACAACAACACGCCGACTCTGCATGCCTCAGACTGACTGAGGCACACTTCCAAGATGCGTCACTGATATTTTGGGGCCCACATTGATGGAGGCACAAGGCGTCACTTGGTGCCCACGGCATGACGGCCTGAGGGGGAACGAGGAGACAAACTGCGTAGCTCGCGGACTTACTGGCTGAAACGCAGGACTCTCCTCAGGACATCTCACAGGGCACCATGAAGAACGAAATTTAACAAGCAGGCAGATATTGGAGAACTAACGCCTTACAAGACGCCAGTACGCCCCTCCACATTCCAACTTAAGCAGCCAACAAGCCCGGAATTGGCGCCGCCTCCAAACGAGCACATATCACCACGTATCAAAACTACACGCAATTTTCCACAGGTATACACAACAGGGGTATGCCCCTGGTGTAGTGACCACACAGCCACACTTACACACATGACTTAACAACGTACCGAGCGGCCAGCCCAAGCAGTATCTAGTTGGGTGCGCTCACTACAAATACTCACAACGTGGTCCTGAGGCACGGCTTTCCGAGCTGGCACTTGGGAGCCAACTGGTGACCCTAGACCAGGCCCGGCGAGCCGCCGTGGTCAGTGGGATTCTACAAGAGAGCTCCACCCGGGATTAGCCACGTGCGATAATTCTTCAATAAAGTTTATTCTCTCTCTCTCCGCCCTGCCTCGTGTCTGCGGGGCATTGCACTGACCCTTCTGTATGAGCCGTCAAGTCAATAAATTATTGTTTTTCCGCTTTGGGGCGTCCGTCATCACTGCTTTGACTATGAACGGGTCGCAGCAAGCCCAATACACACAATGCAGAGAAATTATATCGCTTGTTTTTTCTGCAGGTTCATCTGGCAGGACCAGAATCAGAGAAAGCACCGCCGGGTATGGGTGTCAACGAGGCCTTTTTAGAGGTAAGTTCCGCAAAAGTTGTTAGGTCGCAATCATTAAAGTCCTAATGAGACAGCGCGAAAACAAACAACTAAGTTTACACATAAAGCGGCATTTTGAGGCTCTGGTAACCTAATACGTTTTCATAAAAAAAGATGTGAACGAAAATAAGCGAAATAAGCTTCAAAATAGCACAGATTTGGTTCCTTGTCGGATTCTGTAAAGCACAGCTTACGAAGGTTTCTTTTTTTTTAATAAGCAGGTCACTGACTAATATCAAAATAAAATAAAATGCAATTTTTAATTTTATCTTGACATTCGTAAATGACATGCTTAACAATAATGTCTTTACCTGACAAGACTGTATTCCTTCGAACTCTCGACTAGCTTATGGGAAGGTATGTTACCCTTACTTCAGGTGATGTGAGCCATTTAACTACTGTTTTGGGCCAGTAGCCAGCAGTTTCTTTCGGAGTGGGTGGGGGAACTTGCTGAAGGCCTTGACTATTTTAGAAAAACATCTATTTTCAATATTTAATTTTGATAAAACACCCCCTCCATCATAATTTCGTAAAGGGTGGAAGGTGGACCTGGCCCTCACCCCCCCCCCCTCCTTCCTGGCTGCGGGCCTGTACTGTTTACAGTTATTTGCTCATGCGGCAAGTCCCCAGTGCAATGACTGTGTCTCAATCGGAACCGTGGAGACTCTTGTTTGAGTGTCGAACATACTTCGACGAGCGTGCGTTTCAAGAACATTGCATGTTCGATCCCACCGAGACATTTGGCCTTTGGCTGTGTCCTAGGCCATTTACCCTCCCTGATGCGACAGAGGCATGATATAGGTTTTATATTTACATTATTGAACAGTATCGGTGAACTCGATAAACCCTAATTCTACCTTGTCTGCCACTCGAAGCATTGAAACGTGTGACCTCATTGTAGGACGATGCAAACTATGAAGGACTGTACCCCCACACGTCATCGCAGAAGGGTCAGAAAACTCAGTGTCCAACTTTCGCTTTTTTTTCTGCTTTTAGCACTTTTCTTGCGATTCTCTCCTCTTGTCTTGCTCTCCCCACTTCCCTTCACCTCGCAGAATAGCATGTCAGAATTCCTATACGCTGGCTAAATTCTATTCTTTTCAATAAAGTGTTCTCTCTCTCTCACTCTCTCATTGCACACTGGTATATATCCGCGCAAATCATTATTATGCGAAGACAATCACGTGTACGCAGGAAGTAATACGCCTACAGCCGCCCAACGTGTGCTCAGACAGTTACTGGTGACATTCAGGGTTCGAAAATTTTAGATTAAACGGCGCTTAAACAGTTCTCATGACCTGTTAGCGCAAGGGTGTTCGTTAGCGCCGAGTATGTCGCTGAGTATATTGCTGCTGATTTATCACGAGGTCACAACAACGCAAGATGACAATTTGAGCAGTTCTCATCAAAATGCTGCCTCAAGAAAATGGCATTGCGTGTTTCTTTTCATTGACGCCGCTTTCCACACGAGGCACGAGGTACCGCTCTGCTGAATGATGACCGCATTTTTCGAAGCAACCTAGCGGTATTGACACGACATTTGTTCACAGGGTTCGTGGACGAACTCCACCTCTTGCCGTGCGGGTATATCGTAACCATCGTCTAATGGGTACCTGACGCTTGTTGCATTCTCAGCAATGCAAAAGGCAGAGCGAGCGGCTCCGTTGCGACCTAGTGGATCGCTTTTCAGGCAGAGCTGAACTACACGTAGAGATGGCATATTTTTTGTGCGCTGTTTCTCTACGAGAGTAATGTCTTCATATTAAAAATAGCTTTTGCATAAGCCATGCGGTCATTCTCCAGACCGCCAGTCATTCATTGTTTAGTCAAGCAATAGACTGTCGGAGTTAGTCCGTAAGCGCCTTTACCACTGCCAATAACGACAACGTCGTTGCTTGCAAACGCCGTTGGGACCACTTTATAGTCACGAATACAGCCATTCTCGCGCTTATGAATTGTAATTTTATCTATCATGAGCACGCTTTATGTTAAGTGACCTAAAAGATATTTCTGGTACTCCTGTTCTTTTTTTTTCGTTTAGCGAAATAGCACTATACATCATGTAAGCAAGTTAGTGCAAACATTTAAAAATGGACTTCGGAAATAGTTAATTCTGTGGGCGCTTATACTTCCTTGCCTATTTGTTTGCTTTCCAGATCTCGGAGGACAAGAAAAATCATGATCGTGCGTACATTTACATCAAAGGAGAGTGTGCTCAAAACGGATCTTGTATAACACATATTCCAGAATATTTCAAAGAAAAATCATCTGAATAATCTCACAATGAATAAAAGTCGGCAGTCAAAGAAGTGGCAGGAGTGACAGCGGCGCCAAATGCGAGTACTGACACCTTTATATGTCACAGCGTGCCATATGCTTGGGCAGCCTGTTGAATAAACATTACATGGTAGGATGTAGAGCGCTGGGTGATATAAGGCTCTTTTAGGGGCTGTATTAAAAAACTACTCAACATCTCCTTTTGGAGTTGCCTGTGTGGTGCATGAGCGTAGAGTTTTATTGTAGACTGCAGCCTTTCTTGGTACGCTATTTTCGCGCGGAATCGGCGTTAGCTCCTTCCTCATTTCTCTCTAGCGTTCATCAGCGTTTGAAATGGCCCCATGGAATGCACATCCTGCGATCATGGAAACATGAGTTTGGAACGAAATTTTCTAAAAGTCCAAATTTAACTGATGGATGCAATCCTCTTTGTCGCCTTTACATCTTGTCCGAGAGACGGCTCTTATTCCACTACCGCAAAAGTGAACGAGATCTTCTTAGAAAGTGTCCCCCTTTTGTAGTTGTTTTGCCCCGCGGGTACTGCGCATTCACATATTCTCAGTTCTATTCCTACCGTCAAGAGTGGGTTTGTAGCCTAGTGGTTATGACAATTTCTTGCGAAGCATGGGGACCGGGGTTCACACTCAGCAATGCTAACAAAGTTTATTTGTTTACTTTTACCCGTATTTTTTTAAACATGTTTATACGTATGTTTCTCACGTGTTAGGGAGATTTCGAATAGTGGCCCCAATCGTTTTGGGACGCCAAAGAAATAGCGTCGAGGCCACTGCGCATGCACGAGACCCAAACAGTGTTTTGGTTTTGTATTGAGGACGCTATTTCTTGAATTTAGCGAGAGCTCCAAAGCCTGCCCCAAAAGACTTGCGTCAAACAAACATGATGGCAGCCCCTGAAGCGACGGCTCTTGGCCAAAACGAGAGTGGCCTAGAATAGAGCAAGTGTCCAAAGGGCCGCAGACCCTATTCGAAAACTCTTAGCTCCTGCTGTACCCAAATCGAGCACACGCGAAGGGCTTTAGGGCCCCAAACCTTCGGGGCCCCTATTCGAAAACTTCCTATTATCTGGTCGGAAGTGGAAGATGGAAGCTTGCGATGAAAAAATCCGTAAACAGGGGGTGCACCCACCCCCTGTTTACGGATTTTTTATACGCCTACAGTCACAAGGTGACGTATGCATACACCAAACACGATTCGTTGGCGAAAGCCATCCGGTGTGGCTGTTTCACCGTGATCTTTATATTACGCGAACGCCGCTTTCTCATTCTTCTTAGCACGGGAACGTCCCCAAGACGAAATAAGCGTGCAGCTCGCGAGTCTCAATCCTTGAGGCACGTGGGCGGTCATGTGACTTTTTGCACGTCACGACGGCTTTTATCTCCAGGTCATGTTCACATAATACATATCAGGTTTTCACCTTAAAATTCAGTGTTTTATTGCTGCTCTTACGCAAGAGAGTGGTAGACGTATGTTGCAACGAGTCTTTTTCGCACGCCATGCAGCTTCAGGACATAAACGTTTTCGCACACGCTTCAATAGAGAAGCAGAATGATAAGCAAACTACATTTCAGCATCAAAAACTCACAGGGCTCCTTATGCATTCGTCTAAGGCGACTCAAAGGCGAAAGCCACCTATTTCTTTCTCGTCTCATTCGCTGTACTTATCTTCCTCCGCCCTCCCTCCGAAAGCTTTCTGCACCTAACGACGCTTGGCAGGGCCTCCGGGATTAGAGGCATTGGAAGCTTTCTGCACCTCACCCGCTTTTTGCACTGTCTCCGGGATTGGCCCATCTTTGACCTAGCACAAATAAATATGATCACGTCATCACGTGACGTCACAAATTCTGGCAATCTGTGAAGTCCTGACGCCGCCGACGCGGGATGCGAACGGTCAATTTTCGTGCTTGATGAGAGACATCTAAGGCTTTCGCCTTAACAATTTCCCTGTGTGGCCTTTTTACACCGAGAGGGGATAATATCAAGGATAGAATAGCTTTGGTAAGCAGAGGACTGGTGACTATGGGCTGCAATAAAAATTTCAGTGCCATTCCAGTCTGTGAAGCTGGGTAACCAGCAGTGCTAACGTGCACAAAGTCTCCCTTGGGAGTTCTCTAAGGGATGGGTAAGCATAGAGTTGGTTGCGGCGTTCCCAAAAACGCTGTTTTTGGGCGGCTCTGGCGACTTCTCTGGAACTTATGCGAGCATTTTGAGCAGCCCCTTGAAAGGCGCATGACGAAACACCATGAAGTTTTCGCAGAGGAGCAACATTTGCAGTTGGCTTATATTCCTCCTCCACTGAATTCAGCGAAACCTTGGTAGAGAGTGTTGCCTCTTACATTTGTTTGGCACCGCGCTTCAAACAATTCACGTGGTTCGAATATATTCAATTAATCCACTGTAGGTATGGTTGCTGACTATCTAGGCAGCCTTTCCAAATGGGGTTAGGAATGTGGCATACGCGTATATCAAGCAACATGTGAATAATTTTTGGCTGGTAAGCCCGTGTCATGCATTGACCACGTTTTATTGCACGTGCGGAATCTAGTCGTAAAATCCGCAATAGCACAAACCTAGATTACTATTATTTTGTTTGCGGCTCAATCAACAGTCCGAATACGGCGACAATAACATCAGATTAAAAAAACTCATTTCAGGGCTAGAGAGAGAGAACAATAAACGTTTATTTTGAGCAAGCGCACTGTGCGCCCAATATAAAATAAATTTATAGACTGGTATGTTATTATGACTGGAATTTTTTTTAGGAATAGTGTCTACTCTTTGTCTATACGACAAGCTTCTAGAAGTGCTCGAGAGCTTAAAAGAAAGTGCTGCCCGAAAAATACATATTAAACAGCGTAACTTGGATAGCAGATGGATGCCATCAGACTTACTCGCTAGAAAAGTATTTACTTTGGGCACAATGTAAATATTCTGCTAACTCTTCATATTTACGAGTCAAATTCAGGCAATGCAGAAATTGGGTTATTGCTATGATCCGCTGTGCGAATCGAACCTATTTTCGAGATAAACTGAAGGATGCTAGTAGGCACTGAGAAAACCTGGGCGCAAATTAGCACCTTTAGAGCCGTAAATACTAGGGCCAACATTTTGAATCACTTTCCTTCGAATTTATCCACCAGTGCACAGAACATTGCTGACGAATTTAACAGCCTATTCTGTCGGGCAATTAAAAAGACATACACCCAAGTAGGAAAGATGTTATGGCGGGCTAGTTAGGTCATGGCTTCTAGACGTTATTAAACAGCCAGAAAATATAAGTACACGAGTAAGAAACATACAGAACACCGCGAGCGCAGACTGCCAGCTGTTTATTTCTGGTAAGCAAGAAAAAGATATTTCAATCAGGAACCTGGACACGTGACCAACCTGTAAATCTCGCATGTGCCGACAAATATAAGAACATTGCTGAATAAAGGTGCAGCCCAAGATAGCGGCCAAACGGACACCGCGAAGCGTGGGACCAATCTCACTGACCTTTGCGCATATGAAGGAATCTAAAAAGCCAGATGTAACTTAACAAACAACTGGCTAGTAGCCAGTTGCTAGTAGCGCGTCGTCCTGTGTACTTCTTTTCTTGTGTGCCGTTTTCTCGCACCCCTCAGTCATCATGAACAAATACCAACTCGCCCAACTTTTTACCTTACTGAATCAAGATTCGCAGCGTGCACGTGAACTGAAAGCGGACGGCGGGTCTCTGTGTCTAATCTTTCTTCTGTCTCTCATTGCCCATTGGCAGTGATTTTGCTGTGGGAAACACTGGCGCAAACTGCATGCTTCCTTCTTCCACAGGTTTCACATTAGTGGAGCTGAAACACCCTTCCCTACATGCTTTCCTCTGCACCTGTTACAGTCTTGAGCCAAAGTGCCTCCTGCATTGTTCATTCCATGACATTCGTGTTCCAGCGTCGTCTCATTAAACACCTTCCCGTCTGTCCAACATACAAGCTGTCACGCGTAAGGCGAATGACACATGCCACCCAAAAACACACTCACTGTTATTTGCTCGGTGCCGTGTTGAGCACAGGGGCATACTCTTACTGCTTCCTGTAACCACAGGTCACACTCTACTGAGTTTACAGGGAGCCGAGAAGACGGCCTTGACCCCGTACCCGCTTGCCACTTTCTTTACGTTGTGCGAAAATCGATGAATGTAAGGCATGATCCGCAGTTTATCGTTGTGAAAATTCTTTTTTGGCTTCTACGTTTCAGTTTTCGTAAGAGACGTTCGCAAGCACCTGTAAATAAACGATAAGGGTAGCCAACGAAAGGAAGCGCCTAACTTTCTGATCGAAGCTGATTTCTACTTTATGCTCAGGGGATTTCTCGAGCGCGGACTTGCAGGCTAGAGTTACGTTGGCCCTCTTAGCAAGCTTTGAATTCGCGCTTTCAAACGTAATTCAGGCTTATTTTCCCCTAGAGTTGTAAGGCCAACAAATGTGTTTGTTCGTCAGAAGGAGTCTGATGTCGAAGAGCTGAAGACAATTATCCCTAGTTAATTCTTGCGTGAAGGTGAGCCCTCTCGAAACTGATTGAAACACCTGGAGTACGCGATCCACTGCGCCATCAAGCTTATCGTTGCGGACACGTGGAGTAAAACTAGATAATCGCGAACATAACAGCAATTTTCACGACATTTTGTCCAGCCATTACTTGCTGAACCCACTGATCAAACACCAACAGATAAATATTCAAAGTACGGGTGCACGAGACGAACCTATAGAGATTCCGTCTTTCTGCACATATTTTGTAGCGTTAGCTACACTGGCCTAGCCGAGCCAGTTTCGCGTGGATCCTCAAGAGCCGTGCTGCGCATGCGCGAGGATCAGTGATGTCACGCACCGGAGCCGGCAGCTCCCGCGCACTCCGCCGCCGGCCTGCGCTTTCCAGGGGAGTGACGTCGTAGCCTTTCCAGACTTATTGGCGCCGGCACGCGCGCAGCTGTTCTCCTTCGCTGTGCAGCCGCCGTCTGACACTGCCTGGAGCCGCTTGATAGCGCCTCTGACTGGCGTTTACCTGTGTGGTATAGCCATGGAGCAGGAGAGCGCAAATGCTGCTCAACGGCGCAGAAGAGCGGAGGAGCTTAACTCATCGGATCCCGAAGTAGTTGCCTGGCAAAACAAATATGCTTGTGCCACATAATACGTATACCGTGTGTGTGTCATTGGAGCAGCAGTAAGCATGATAATCAAGCTAATCCTAGACAATCAGGAAAGCTGAGAATAGTTAGCTGAACCTTTGCTAACGCTACGTTATTGTGGCATAACCGAGCTAAGCCACTGGAACATTTTTTTTTTTCATTAAACTCAATAGCCATAGAATTGAAAAAAACATTGAAACTTCAATGTTTCCGAATACGGCGCACCCCTGCCGTATTCTGAAAGGCTACTTCGCCAAACTCTTGAATTTCCTGCGTGACAGCGGTGAGCACACCATCGTGCGCAATTGAGTAGAACAGGCCTTCGATGTCAATCGAAAACCCTGTAGTGGCCATCGGAAGACCTTCTTACAGGAGGCTCGCAACTTCCGTCGAGGAGCGGACTGGAAAGTGGTCCTTGCCGACTGTCAGTTTTAGGTTAGAGTGAAGGAAGCTCCCAATTGTCCTTTTCCAGGAAACTTTTTTTCTGAAAACGACGGCTCGCAGGGGGCACTCCGATTTATGAGTCTTGACAGTGAATAAGATCTCGAGGTGGCCCCTTACTTTGCTCTCTACTGCCTTAGTTAACGAATCCTGGTTCGTCTTTTTGAGAAATTTGACGGCACGTCGTTTTTGTTTCTTCGGAAGAAAGTCAACCTGCTTGAAATTTTATTCACAGCTTCAGTTGCTTCTCTAACGAAAGTGGCGGCAGGCATTATGATGAAGCAGCCTTCTCTGTCTGCCTGTAAGATGGCGAGTCATTTTTCTTGAGGTAGCTAACCACTTTCATAAAACTTTTCTTTGCCGGTTGTTTGCTTGCGGTGCGTTGCAAGCAGTCTACTCGGCCCTGATGGCATGTTCACATTGCTCTTCCAGAACTCGTTGCCCTATTCGCCTTTCTGTCAAAAGACGTACAGGATATTTTGAAAAAAGGGTCAAAGTTTTCCTTCGAGCCAGCGACTAGACGCCCCCAGCGTCTCGCCTTGGTGTGACGAACAATGCAGGATGCACTTTGGCTCGACATTGTAACAGGTGCAGAGGAAAAGATGCGGGCGGAATAAACACATCCTGAAAATCAATTCCTTTAAATCGAGGGACCAGAAGGAAAGCGAGATTGTCGCAGCCTTTCATATCATGAAAACTGGTGACATGTGTGTGACAAGTGTATTAGCACGCCGTCTCTTTCGTTATTGCCAGATGAAGTTGCTTTCCTGAAGAATGCCCTGTAAAAGAAGTTTTTGTTGCTTTTTGTTGCGTTGTTTGTTGGCTTTCATCCTAAAACTGCGGGCGACCGCCAGACTGTCATAGGGTCCTGCTGTTTTACTTAATTCGAGGTAAAAGGCGCGAGGACGACGACGGACAAGACACGCGCACAGAGGGCGCCTGTTTACTTAGTCGCTTTTAATTCCGTCACCCTCACCTTTTCGTCTGTTAGTCGTTCTTTTTATTGTGTCATATTTTTATTTTTTATATGCTTTAATGACATATTCATCTTTACATTTGTTCATCGGTCAGTCTCTTATGTTTTTTTCAGGCGATATTACGCCCTCATCTTTTCACCTTTGCTCAGGTTATTCGTTAAGTGACATCTGGCTTTTTCAATTCCATCACATACGCAATGCTCAGTGAGATTGGAGCCATGATTTTCGGTGTTCGTTTGGCCGCTATCTTGAGCTGCGCCCTTATTCAGCGATGTTCTTGCGTTTGTCGGCACATGCGAGATTTACAGGTTGGCAACGTGTCCAGGTTCCTAATTGAAATATCTGTTCCTCGCTTACCAGAATAAACAGCAGTCTGCGCTCATGGTGTTCTCTATGTTTCTTACTCGTGTCCTAGTCTTTTTCGCGCAGTTTAATAACGTCTTAAAACCCAGGTACGCTCGTGCAATTTGCGTCACAGCTTTAGCTAATCGGCGTGCCTGCCTTCAATTTCTCAAGAGGACTTACGATATATTGTAGCGATACTGAAGTACGCAGGCTAATAAACAAATGCGTTTATTAGGGGGGAACCTGTGCGCAGTCGTCAAAGTAGCTGTGGTCGTGAAACTGCGAGTCAGACGAACACCAATGATGTCGCTCAGCTATCTTCTTTTTCTCCTCATGAAGAAACCCCGAAAGCGTGCTGCATGCGAGCCAGGTCCGGCCAGGTGCTCGTGTCACGATGGTCACTGCGCGGCACTGCAACACTGCGCGGTGACGCGCATGATATTTGAATGCGGTCAAGATGTCGCGACAATATCATTTTCAGCTTAAAGTGTAACACTTCGTCTGGTCTCGATGTAATTTCTATCACTGACTTGCGCCGTACATTTGAATACAGCCACGATGTTCTACTAGTACTACAGGACTCTGTTATATACCGTTACCCGTTTAAGGGGGCTGAATGAGCAATGTTAAATATAGGTTTTAGCGTAAAACCAAAGCGGTTTTCGAAATGCTCGTGTTTGGCGCAGAATGTCCTGCTTTCGTAGACCACTGTCAGATTGACAAACATTTGAGGCAGTTGTTCAGCACGAAACCAACGCAGATTTGATCAGGTGCTCCTTATGTGTACGGTATCGAGTGTTATTTTCTTTGTGCGTGGTTCTTCGTAAACATTTAGGTTCGGTCACGTGTTTAGAGAAGTTTAGCTTCTAGGGATGTGGCGTACGCTTAATGGTGTGTGTTAATATTTCAGCGCTCTATGAATGCGAGTAGTGTAAAGCTAAAGTGCACAGCAGATCCCCGTGCGTTCTTTAAGAGTGGCTGACATGAGGATGTAAAATTAAACCAAACGAGCCTGTTAGTACGCGATGTATATTCGCTTCACTTTGTTTATTTTCTTTGAATGCTTATGAATCGTGTGATCACATGAGCTGAGAATTATGATTTACCGAACGTTGAGGTTAGGGAATACGTTTCAGACAGTTATAAGCATAGGTCGGCAAACTCACTCATGAGTCGACTCACTCACACTCACTCAGACTCAGATCGAGCTGTGAGTCTGAGTCTGGGTGAGTCCGGGTGAGCAATATTTGTGAGTGTGAGCCCGAGTGAAGTGATCCAGTTGAAGAAAAGTTGCATGAGTCTGAGTCCGAGTGAGAGAGAGACATACTTTATTTGTGTCCTTGCTGGGGTCAAGGGAGGCGGGGGGCCGGGAGACTAGCCCTACCGGAGTCCCCCTTCCTCAGGCGGCGGCCAGACCTTGGGTCTTGGCGAGTCCGGTTGAGGAAAATATTGGTGAGTGTGAGTCCGAGTGTGCCCTAAACACAAAATATACTTCATGAGTGTGTCTGAGTGAGCTCCACCTTTAATTGCCGACCTATGATCCTGTCCACTCAGCTATCGGCATTACTATGAGCCTTATATCAGCTTACATTTATACTCAGATCTATTCCCACACACCTCAACGCACTAGCGTTCATGCACCACCTCAATGTTGTAGAGATAAGTTTTGCACGAAGCTTACCCCACGAGGCGAACGGGAAGGGACGTGACGTTCTCCACTGCCGCAGCGAACAAAGGCGCTACGGCCGGGTTCGTTGACTCTCCGACACGGCGCAGAAAAGGCACTAGAGGCAGGATGTCAACAAACAACACGGGTTATTAACCCAAGATGCAGCACAGTATGACAGTCACGGGCTTACAGGCCGTAAGGGGAACTCCGCAAGACAGATCGAGTACGCTTGCCAGCGGCGCTACGTCTATCACACAAAGGGCAGCAGTCGAGCACACGACGAGAAGCCGCCTGCTAGAGCAGCGCGTCAACCTCTCGTGCAGACCCACCTAGAGCACAGCACGGGCCCGGCCCGGCCCGCGGCCTTCGGGTCGGCCCGGGCCCGGCCCGGCCCGCGGGCCGGGCCGTCCGCAGCGTTTTCCGGCAGGCGCGGGCTGGTCTCGGGCTTGAAAGTGCGGACCTGGGCCGGGCCCGGGCTGAGGCTGCGGGCCGGGCCGTACTCGGCCCGCTCATTAAAAGGCCCAAGTCGGGCCTTCGAGCACACGCGAACGTTATGCATTGCATGGTCTAAGGCATGTTGTACCAAGCTAAAGTGACACGTGCAAAGAGCTGTCTCTTAGTAAAGCCATGGTCTATTGATGGACCATGGTAAAGCTTAGCAAAGAAAATAGAAAAACAGTTGAAGTTCTATTTTTTCCCATATAGATATAGCTGTACTGGTGCGTTTATTTTATGTTGTATGCTCAACATATATATATATATATATATATATATATATATATATATATATATATATATATATATATATATATATATATATATATATATATATATATATAGTTGAGCATAACATAAAAAACGCACCAGTACAGCTATATCTATACTGGGAAAAATACGTAGATTATGAAGAGTCTGTCTTCGGTTGCCGTAAAATAATTAGGAAAATGGTATACGCTGCTAAAAACTGTTTATTTGTCGACGTTTCGATCAGGGACCGATCTTCGTCAGGATATATATTATATATATATATATATATATATATATATATATATATATATATTATAGATATATATATATATATATATATATATATATATATATAATATTCTCCATGCTAGATGACCTGATAGGACAAAATCGTACGACCAGGGCAACTACATGTCCACCAGCGTAAAAATAACAGCACTAACAATGGGCAAGATCACGGTTGTTCCCATGGGAGGAATAAAGACTTCAGCCTTTTATTTGAGGTTGACACATACGGTACAGAAATGTGTTGTGTGAGTCGCATATTTCATAAAAACGTCCTTACTAGATTGAAACCCCTGAAATCTAGTATTTGAAGGTACAAGACCCCAAGGCGTATCGGAGAGCACCCTTTATTTGAGATATTGGCATTCAAGAGCATTTAATGCCAGCGGACTCATAAGTCGACTCACTCAGGCTCACTCAGGCTCAGGTCCGCCGTGAGTCCGAGTCTGAGTGAGTCCGGTTGAGAAAAAGTATAGTGAGTCTGAGTCCCAGTGAGTTCGGTTGAGGAAAATTTCGGTGAATCTGAGTCCGAGTGAGCTCTCACAGCAAATTATATTTCTTCAGTGAGTCTGAGTGAGTTTCAAAATTTTTGCCGACCAATGGTATAAGAGCAGCTTAATCTGTTTTGAAGATTTGTGGTGCGTCAGGGTGTGTCCCACAAGAAGGTAATAGCGGCTATGTTTGTTTGTTTTGAGTGAGCCTGAGGAATACGCACAGATATCTTTTGTAGGTTTTAGGCAGCATTCATGTGAAAGTTGTGTAGTTGGTTGTTTTTCATGAAGTTAGCAGAATACGTGAGATATGGCATAGCATTGCGGATGGCAGGAGCAGACTAGTTTTAAAAGTGGTTGTTTAAAGGATCTAGGGCCAAATACATTCCTTTTGGTGTTGTTTTCTTGGACGGCCATAACGATACATCTTTTGCAATTAAGTGTCTCTCTTCCATGACTGTTGTAGCTTTGGCGGCACAAAATTCCGTAAAAATTTGAGAGTAGCAGATTTTTTAAATTTTGTTTGTGTTTCTAAAAAGCCTAGACGGTTTAAAGCGAGTCCAAGGCGCTCGATCGCGGCATGGCATTGTGTTGTGTGGTTGCTTTGCTGCTGTCGGTCATTGTGAGGTGGTTTGGAAGTCTGTTGCGAGTTCGCAGTGATGATTCCAAAAGTCAGGCCATCGTCCTCGTCATCGGCCATTCTCTTCGTACCCAGCTGTGGTGAGCGCTGGCCAGCCGACATTTTTCGGCCGGCGGAGGAGCGGTTACGTTTGGCCCTGGAATTCATCCTGGCAGACGCCATTTTGCGTGCACCTGTCATTGGCGCTTAGGCGAAGGCAGGGAGCCTCGCGTTTCCTGGTGGTGTGCTCACGCACACGTGGTCAGTGCGCCAAGGATTTCGCCGTAGTCCGGTTGCGAGGAACTCGACGGAGGTTACAGGAACACCCCTTTCTTGTGCGGTGTTTGTCAGCGTGGGACAGCACCGCTGGAGACGCTCTCGTCGATCCAGGTGATGCTTCACCTGAACGCAGCCATCAGTTGCTTTGCAGATGTTCAAGGCAGCGGCAGCTGAGGTCATCGACCTTCTCCTTCGGACTTTTCCTCCTTGCCGACATTCCAGTATTCTGGCCGTCGGGCCGTGGTGCCTGAACATCATTCTGTGGTGCACTAGTGATGCCCAATTGGTTTCTCGTCCTTGCCCCTCATCAATTAACGAATTTATAGTGGGGCCCATTACCTCCTTCTGGTGGCAAGGCGCTGTGGAGGCAAGACACCGGATTGGCGGGAACTACTGACACCGTTTCGAGTGCCTCAGTGTTGGCAGATTCGGGGCTATAAAGCCGAAGTCTTTTTGTCTTAAGGGTGGAGTTGATTCATTCGTTCACCTTTTCACTTGTAACTATGTAAATAAACTATGTTCCTTCTTGTACAAGAACTCGTTCTCCTCTCTGGAAAGCAGTAGGCAGAAATTCGTTTCGGGGGGGCACCCTCTTGATTCGACATGGGATCCAGGCAGGTAAGTGTAAGTGGCTGGAGTGTCATTTTGTGGGCTGTATCCCATGGGAGAAATAAATTCGGGGGGGGGGGCACAGGCCCGGTGTGCCCCCCCACCCCCCCCCTGGCTACGCCACTGCTGGAAAGCATCGGCTATGGGAACGGACGGCTGGAGCCAGCTACCTAACGAGACCCGCCGAACCCCACTCCTTACACCATGCGTGTACTGCGGAATGTACGGGTGTCACTTTTCATGCTTACGTACAGGGGTGGTCAAACGTTCCCAGGCCGCGCTGCCGTACGATAACATACGACAGCGGACTGTGAACGTTGGACCATCCCTGTATACTCTGTCTTACTCGTTGTGTCAGCTCAGAACACGCGTAAACTTTTGCTCTAAGTGCATAGCTTTAGGGGCCCGGCTTTCGTTCATCTATGGATCTCATGTGGTGTGGTCACGCTCACCACAGAAAGCAGTTCAAATACATGCATAAGAAGGCTAGCAATGCTCGAAACCGGGTTAAAATGAACGAATGAGGTCTCAAGTAATCTAACTAACAGAAGTAATCAAGAAGTAATCGCAACAATAACTTAAAACCGCTAAGAACATTTCGGAAGCATGCGTCTAGACTCCAGCGCCGCGCAAGAAAAGGCGCCACCGCCTCGCAGAGCGCACAATTTCTCTTCTCACCAGCTATCACGGCGAATATTCATCTGAAGGAAACAACCTGATAGATTTAACTCGCTGCAGACGACACATATCAAGTGCCGGTACAAGCAGGAATAAGTCGATAAAGCGCAGCAAAAAGAAGCGCACATTCGCACACCGAGATTGCAAATTTCCATAACAAGATTCTACTCGTGCTGCGGAAACCTGCATGCTTGCATGAAACATTCATGTCATCGACGGTTTGGTAAACGGAGCATTGGGAACTCTACGAACGGGAATTGCTGGGCGTACGTGCTACCCACTCCTCTGGTTTCCACCGTTTTAGAGTGCAGCTCCCGTTCCTGCGTTGAGCGGCGTCGGCGTGTATAACCGGCAAAGCGGACGAGCAGGAGAGAAATAGGAGAGGCTACCTCAAGGAGTTTTCCTAGAGCCAGCAGCCGCTGTGTTAGCGTCTGCAATGCCTGTCTGCTCGCGTTCAACGCATGCCTCTCGCGCATGGGCACGAGAAAGTACGTGGGTGACCTGCGAGGCTTGGAATAAGTAGAAGCGTGCGTTGGTCGAAGCGACACTTTGTGTGGAACGCTCTAGTGGACTTTTAGATTTGCATTTTGTTTTCGGCGCACAAGTTCGCCCATAATAAACAAGTTTGAGAG